>NC_034193.2:37000326-37300326 GCF_002021735.2 Oncorhynchus kisutch | reverse complement strand
GGCTTAGTGGCTTCGACCTCGGTGACCTTAAGTGACCGTGGCGTGTTGCATGATTCACCAAATGCACATTAGGTCATTGGAGAGAGCCAGACGTGTCATTATTAACAACACCAAGGATTATCGCTTGAAGCAAATACCCGGGCCCAGGGAAAAGGATTTGATAGTGTGTGTTATTTGTGATTTATGTTTGTGTGTGTGTGTTACCAGCTCCCATGTGCGGGTCTCAGTTTGTGCGTGTTGGTGCCTGCTTAATTTGTATCCTTAGTTGGTGTTTTAGTCTGCGTCATCTACACAGGGTTTTGGTCTAAAAGTGGATGTTGAACTCATTCCAGGACAACTCTCCTGTCACTACTGCTTAGCAAAGGATTTAGGATTTAGCAGACTGGAGACATCTTCTGTGCCATCCCAGAAAAGAACAAGACTGAGGAGCAGACCTAACACAGACACACCTTAAAGAGATTACAGTCGGCTCTTTGTTGACTGCACCCATTTGCACTGGCTTGGAACTTTCTAGACAGCACACACACTAAACCTGAGCACGCAGTTATCAGGAGCAAGGAATTGGGACCGAAAAACTTGATTGCATTTAAATGTAGTTTGTACTTACAGTGCCTTCAGAAAGTATTCATACCCCTTGACATTTCCACATTTTGTTATGCTACAAATTGGGATTCAAATGAAATTAATGGCACTTTTTTAATGATCTATCAATCACATTTGGCAGTGATTACAGTTGTGAGTGTTTCTGGGTAATTCTCTAAGAGCTTTGTACACATGGATTGTACAACATTTGCCTATTCATATTTTTTAACACTTCAAGCTCTGTCAAGATGGTTGTTGATCATTGCTAGGCAGTCATTTTCAAGTCTTGCCATACATTTTCAAGCCGATTTAAGTCAAAACCAGGCCACTCAGGAACCTTCAATGTCGTATTGGTAACTCCAGTGTATATTTGGCCTTGAGTTTTAGGTTGTCCTGCTGAAAGGTGAATTTGTCTCCCAGTGTCTGATGGAAAGCAGATTGAAGCAGGTTTTCCTCTAAGAATTTGCCTGTGCTTCGCTTTATTCCGTTTCCGCTCGTGGGCTACCCCTGCCAATAGAACTCTACTCCGTTGTGCTCCAGCTCTGCCTACAACAAAATCACAGACTCAATCTTGCAAAGTTAGATTTGTTTTGGTTAGTTGCATTGAAAAGGGGCTAATATAATGTTGATTCAATCGCAGAAAAAGCTTTAATCTATATAGCGCAAACTAATGGGGCGAACTCAGTGAAGTTCAAATCTCTTAAGTCTCTGCGCAGAATGGCATTTCTTCTGAGTGGCAGGCCTGGAGGAGAAGCGCGGCCACTCAGGGCTCTATGCTGGGGCTATTCCCATTCTAGCACTAAAATAAACTAACAAGCTAGGTTTGATGTGTATTTCAATGAATTTATCCAACCACATTGTAAAGTTGTTGATATAGGGAGGCTCCCCCATCCTTACCCTTGTCATGGATGTTGTACGAATCATTTTCCTCCGGTTTTTCTTTGGCTTCCTTTGCACATCCTCATCCTCATCGTACAGGTCCTACAAAAGAGAGAGTTTTGTGTCATAGAGAGCAGTGTTTTACAACCCATGGGAATGTACCTTTTTGTTCCAGCCCAGCACTAACCCGCTTGATCATCAAGATTAGTGGAATCAGGTATGTTAATGCTGGGCTAGAACAATAAAGTGCAGGTCTGTGAGTTATAGATTGAGAAACACTAAGACAATGACATTTTGGTCTATAACTACAACTAGAACCCAGGAAAAGTAGTATGCAGGGATTTACTGTATTGGTATACAGTGTGTATTTTGGGTTGTGTGGCTGCAAATATTCATTACAGATAATTCGAACTGGAGATACATCCCAACAGCAAACTGTAAGATGTACTGTGTCTCACCACTGGTTGAACAGCATCGTCGCTAGCTTCCTGCTCCGAGGAGTAGCTGTCGTCGTCATCCTCTGAGTAGTTGTCCATATCCGGGGAGCGATCTGAGGTGAAAGACAGGAGCATAAGCTACATGTCAATTCTCCATTCACTCACTGTTAAACTTTGGAGAATTTAGCATGGATTTTAAGGGGCTAGTCCCATTGCTCCACTCGGAGGCTGTGAGCTAAAAAGAGGTCAAGTAAGTTCAAATGCCTCTAATTTACTTGGCTCATTTATGCTCTAGCGACTCCTTATGGCGGGCCGGGCGCCTGAATGGTGTTTCCGCCGACAAATTTGTGCGGCTGGCTTTCTGGTTAAGCAGGCGGGTGTTAAGCGGGGTTTGGCGTGTCATGTTTCAGAGGACGCATGACTCCATCTTTGCCTCCCGAGCCCGTTGAGGAGTTGCAGAGTTGAGACAAGATTGAAATTGGGGAGAAAAGTGGGGTGGGGGGGGATAAATGCAGAGGAAATGGTTTCACTCACGCGACTGTCAGGCTAAGTGCAATGTAAATATGCACTTTTTATGCAATTAAAAGCCCTGCGATAGTCCAGGGGGTGTACTTGTACATCAAGCTTACTCATGCTACAAAAACAAGAGATAGCCAGAATGGCCCTTAGGGCAGGAGACCTGGACAAGGATACTTTATGCAATTAAATAACATTATGGCAAAAACAACAGCTTTTGTCAGCATGCGAGCCAAACACTTGATGACAGGCACTGGTTTCAAGGTCCCCACCTAAGGCTTTGGCCTTGGTCCCTGGCTGCCCGCTGCCGTCCTCATGGTCAATGGGCTGACTGGACAGGGAATACACGCTGAGCTCGGCCGCACGCACCGGCACCTCCTTCACGTTGCTATGGAGACCCAGGATCTGGGCTCCATCTGTCGGATGCTGCATCACCTAAACCCAAGTCAGGACAGAGAAGTGTGTGAGCGACATACAAGTGTTGTGTTCATTGAAACAGAACAAGTACCTGAGTAAAATACATGAGCTAATGCAGGCACACACACGACAGACACACACACACACAAATAAACACAAGCCCATGCAGGCACACACATTCATAAATTTGCAAACACACACACACACAGTTTTTCTTAGAAACGAGGAAGCTTAATTTTCCTCCCCATGTCTCACCAAATCGGATTTGTGCCTCTCACCTTGACAGAAACCCAATCACAGCGACGCCTCTACTCCCACCACCCTGCACTTCTCTACGTTCGCTCTAAGCTCTAGGCTGTGTACCAAATCGCATACGGTGCCATTTGAGAGGCAGCCCTGGAGTTTCATTAACCATCAATCACTGGGGCAGGTTGCATCGGAAATGAAAGCCCCAAATGTTCTCCAATCACTGCTGTCATTCAAACCCAAGGCAAAGCCTGACGGCACTTTGTTCACACAGTCACATCTCTCCGGAGTATGACATGTTCTCTGTCATTCTCCCCGACATGCTGTATTATTCAGCCGTTTGCGGAGGCGAAATTGTGAAACTAATTGCGAGTGTATTGCGGATGGAGACCTGAGGAAATGTAGCTATGGTAGTCCTGTAATGTGATTGAAGGAATGGGGAAGCATGCCTACATCCGGGGGCAATTTCAAATAATGGGTTTCTGTTTATCGCTTCTGTTCACTATATGCATTCGGTTACCGTTCCTTGTTATGGCCAGTTAATTAGTTCCTTCTTGCTTTGGCAACTTTGAACTTAGCACAGACCTTGCTAAAAATTGATTCTGAATTGGAACTGGTAGAGCAGCCTGATCTCATAGACTAGACGTAACATAATATACGTAAATCAAATTAGTATGATGTGTTGCATTTGGTATGGTTACATAAGACAGAAGGTTACTTAACGCAACTTACTACTTACTACTTTTAAGCTACCATGCAACTACTTAGCATGTTAGCTAACCCTTCCCCTAACCCTTTAACTTAACTCCTAACCAACCTCCTAACCTAACCTAACCTTAACCCTAATCCCTAGCCTAGCTATGATTTACATTAGCATTAGCCACCTAGCCAATGTTAACCACAACAAATTGGAATTCGTAACATATATGTATTGAAAATTCAAAACATACTATACGAATTGCAATTAGTAACATATCAAAAAAATTGCAATGTGTAACATATCATGTGAAATTGATGATGGACATCCACAAAGTAATGCATATCACACGAAACATATACTAAATGGAGTGTTTTGGATTTACAAACAGAATAATATGAAATGCTCAGAGACCAGGATAAGTGGAGTTAATATGAAATGCTCTGAGACCAGATTAGGTGGAGTTGTCTATGCCTCCTGCAAACCAATAAAGGTTGGCTATGTGTTGAGGTATGAGTGTGTATTGGGGTATGTGTTGAGGTATGGGCCCTGCCAGAGTGCGAATTACACCTGTTTTGAGTGCACGCGCCTAACAATAAAGACATCATTTAAACTGTAAAATGGTGGCATAAACAAAAAGTGGCATAAACACAACCAGTCATGATATTTTTATCCGATTGTCAAACAAATCTCTTCAAAAAGTAGGCATGTTCGTCCATTCCAAAATAATTCCAGCATCCAAACTACATACTCGCGCCATTTTATGAATGGAAATAAACATCTCTTACAAAACACCAAAAATGTGTGCCTAATGAGATTCTGCGATTGCTGACAAATTGAGCTTTTTTGTAGCCTGAAAAGTCGGGACACCTTAAATGCATTGGAACGAAATTGAGCAAATTGAGCTTCTTTGTAGCCTGAAAAGTCGGGACACCTTAAATGCATTGGAATGAAGGCTATTTTTATCAAGGACGTATGGCAAACAAATGGAACATTTTTGGAAGTACAAAAGGAAAATCTATGCGAAAAGGAGCTCATCTGAAGCCGAAATTCAGCACTACTGGATGGACAGCGCCGCCACATGGAAATACATGGTTTAAACCATGAGAAAGAGGTGGGGGTGTTTGTTTCATAGGAAGATTTTATTTTCATATTTATCACTGTAAAGCATATTTACCACTGTAAAGCATATTTACCACTGTAAAGCATATTTACCACTGCATTTTAAATTAATAGGAGAATGGTTAAATTAACATTTTTTAGAGACGCCTAAAAGTTTGACTTTCGTTGCATATAGGGGAGCTAACGTCTCATTCAGGGGGGCTGATGCCGTTCTGATTTTAAAAGATTGTCACAAATATTAAGTTGTTGTCTTTACCTCTGCCATATTGATGACGCCCACAGCTAAGGTCTTATACCCCAGGATGGTGCGGTTTTTATATCGCTTCCTCCTCTGCAGCATGATCTGCAATCGGTTGGCGTCCCTTTTGAGGAAGTGGGGATACTAGGGGGGACAGAAAAGGGCATTACAGGAGGTTACATCACGCCTTACATCATGTCTGTAACCATGACAACTTTTTTCTTCAGACAGTCATTTCTTTGATGCCTTCCGACCCGCCACCTCAGATGGGCTTTGAACGCCAAAATGAGGTGTGGGAAATACACTAGAACTAAAAAGGGGGTATGATGTTTACATAGGCACTACCATTACTTTAGCAAAAAGCGCTGTACATCAACCGTTGGCTATTTCATTTCAGTCACGTGACGGATCACTCTTTGATACTATGATATAATCGTTTTGAAAGCTGTGTTAACCTGGAGTGAGAAGGTCAGCTCAAGGTCAGTCTCCATCAGTCCATCTGGAGGAAGTACATACTCATTGGACCTCAAGATGCGCTTGGAGCCCTGTGGAGGAAAATGTAAAGAGAGGCACAGAGAGAGTTAGGGATGTAACGGTGACTGAAACAAAGACATTTGGTGGTAAAAACTTTGACTTTGCAATGCTCCTTCCCCTGAGAAACGTGTATAGAAACTCAATTCTAAAACTCACACATCCCTGTGTCAAAGAAGGAGCGTCTGCCAATGATGCTTAGGGGTTGTTTCTGGACAGGGTCTTGGAGTTGCATGTTACCTCAGTAACCTACTGATCCAGCCAATTTAAAAGGAAGACTCAGCAATATGATGTAGATACAGAAAGCAAAAAAGCATAATGGATCAATTTCCGCAACAACTTAGAGCACTGAAGCACAAGGCATTTCTTTGGTGCCCTCGCTGTCACGCTGTGAACAGTGTGATGCGAACACGTGCACAGATACCGTGTGTGACTGTGAGAGAGCATCTCGCTCATTTCAATATATCTGGTGCTGCTGTTGGCAACGTCATTTCTTTCCGAGCATGCTCTATCATCTCACCCCATACCCAATACAAGCTTGCTTTCATCGTGTATCAGTGGCCGTGTCTGAATACCCATACATGAATCCAAAAAAATGACATTTTATGGTATGTGACATTTCGAAATCAAGAATACTTTAAATGCCTGGATGTTATACTAATTTTGGTTTTGACAACAGCTGATCAATTAGATATAGGGATGCGCTACCAAAATCAATGAATATATGAAGAACGCCAAGAGTGTGCAAACGCTGTCATCAAGGCAAAGGGTGGCTATTTGAAGAATATCAAATAAAATATATTTGGAATTGTTTAACATTTTGTTGTGATTACTACATGATTCCATATGTGTTATTTAATCGTTTTGATGTCTTCACTATTATTCTACAATGTAGAAAATAGTAAATAGTAAACCCTTGAATGACTGGTGTTCTAAAACTTTGGATATGCGACTTTAAGTCTTCACTGAAGAGAAAGAAAATTAAGATGTGTAATTTCTGTTAATTTAATGAGATTGTGTTAGATTACATTTTTTTCCCCATGTATCTTTTTTAAATGTAATTTATTTAGTTAATTTTCTCTTCTCTTTATTTTTTACTGAAACCTATTTTAGTGAACACTCGTCTTTCATTTAACTTTTATTCTGTCCCAAGATGCACAGAAATACAACAACAATACATCACAAAATGACAAAAACAGGGTGTCTTTCACAAAACATTTAGCTAGTATCTTAATATTGGTAATTTCATATCGATTATACATGCAAAAATGCTACATTATGCAATTTATGTGGTTACTCATGTTAATCGCTGAAATCTTTTAGTATGCTGTAAGTTTACCTCTGCAATTTTACTTTGGAAGGGCCTGTAGAATTTGTACGTACCATTTACAGTTTTAATAGAACATGTTTTGTCGAACTGAAATACTGTTATTACTGGTTATCCTTTGATATCCTGCAATAACTGGCTATTGAGAATGTTTATGGGAATTCACTACAAACCTTTCTTTATTGCTTGGCTTAGATATGGGGGGTTGCGCTACTGAAATCAATGAATATCGGGAAACAACGCCATCGCGCATGATGCAAAATATAACATTTTATGGTACGTGCATTTTCGGACTCTGACATTGCTCGTTCTGATATTTCTTAATTTCTTTCTTTTTGGATTATGTGTGTATTGTTTTGTATTGCAAAGTATTACTGCACTGTTGAAGCTAGAAACACAAGCATTTGGCAGCACCTGCGATAACATTTGCAAGTCTGTGTACGGGACCAAGAAGCTTTGATTTGATTAAGCAGTAGATTTATGTATTTTGTATATATTTTATTTATAGATATTCATTTATTCATTTTGTACCATTTTTGAGGATGTCCTTTTCATAAACCCAAAGTGGATTTCTGTTCTCATTTAAAAAAGTGTTTCTTGTTTGAAATAATAAAAAATAAAAAAATTGGTACATCTACTGTTATACTTTCAACATTTCAACCAAGGTCTCAGCGATCACTGCCTCATTGCCTGCGTCCGTAATAGGTCAGCGGTCAAACGGCCTCCACTCATCACTGTCAAACGCTCCCTGAAACACTTCAGCGAGCAGGCCTTTCTAATCGACCTGGCCGGGGTATCCTGGAAGGATATTGATCTCATCCCGTCAGTAGAGGATGCCTGGTTATTTAAAAAAAATGCCTTCCTCACCATCTTAAATAAGCATGCCCCATTCAAGAAATGTAGAACCAGGAACAGATATAGCCCTTGGTTCTTAACCAACACAAAAACATCCTGTGGCGTTCTGCATTAACATCGAACAGCCCCCGTGATATGCAACTTTTCAGGGAAGCTAGAAACCAATATTCACAGGCAGTTAGAAAAGCCAAGGCTAGCTTTTTTAAGGAGAAATTTGCTTTCTACAACACAAACTCAAAAGAGTTCTGGGACACTGTAAAGACGTGATTACACACAGGTGGATTGTATTTATCATCATTAGTCATTTAGGTCAACATTGGATCATTCAGAGATCCTCACTGAACTTCTGGAGAGAGTTTGCTACACTGAAAGTAAAGGGGCTGAATAATTTTGCACGCCCAATTTTTCAGTTTTTGAATTGTTAAAAAAGTTTGAAATATCCAATAAATGTCGTTCCACTTCATGATTGTGTCCCACTTGTTGTTGATTCTTCACAAAATAATACAGTTTTATATCTTTACGTTTGAAGCCTGAAATGTGGTAAAAGGTCGCAAAGTTCAAGGGGGCCGAATACTTTCGCAAGGCACTGTACTACCCATTACTGCAACCTGTACGCTCTCGTTGGCAGGCCCTCGCTTCATACTCGTTGCAAAACCCACTGGCTCCAGGTCATCTACAAGACCCTGCTAGGTAAAGTCCCCCCTTATCTCAGCTCGCTGGTCACCATAGCAGCACCCACCTGTAGCACACACTCCAGCAGGTATATCTCTCTGGTCACCCCCAAAACGAATTCTTCCTTTGGCCGCCTCTCCTTCCAGTTCTCTGCTGCCAATGACTGGAACGAACTACAAAAATCTCTGAAATTGCTAACACTTATCTCCCTCACTAGCTTTAAGCACATGTACATCTATAATTTAGCCCAAACATCTACCTCTCCCCCTACTGTATTTATTTATTTATTTATTTTGCTCCTTTGCACCCCATTATTTATATCTCTACCATGCACATTCTTCCACTGCATATCTACCATTCCAGTGTTTTACTTGCTATATTGTATTTACTTGGCCACCATGGCCTTTTTTGCCTTTACTTCCCTTCTCTCACCTCATTTGCTCACACTGTATATAGACTTATTTTTCTACTGTATTATTGACTGTATGTTTGTTTTACTCCATGTGTAACTCTGTTGTTGTATGTTGTCGAACTGCTTTGCTTTATCTTGGCCAGGTCGCAATTGTAAATGAGAACTTTTTCTCAACTTGCCTACCTGGTTAAATAAAGGTGAAATAAATCAATAAAATAAATACTTTCAACATAAAAAGGATGCCCTCGCACATCTGAGCCATGTTATTGCAGGTGCAATACATTATCATTTGTAACCTAGCTATAGTTGGCTAGATTAACTAAGAGAGGCCAAGCCTTTGATTGCTGGCTTGATCAGAAGAAGGTGGTTAGGGATATGGTTGATGAAGATGGACTCTGGTGATGATCTTGTAGAGGGCTAGCTACTCTGGGAACCAGCCCGAGTCGTGTAGCCACTGGACTTCTCCGTCACAATGTCTGACATCCACTTGCGTGATTCCTCAGCAGCTCTGGGCACCAGAAAGCTCCCCACACACAGTTCAGAGTAGTAGCTAGACAGTCGCCCTCATTACGAGCTCTCTGCATCATTCCTCTACTGCATCTCCCCATTCCTCTCAAGCTTCAGGTGACTCTTCAATTGATGCATGCTTACACCTATGGTTAACTCGAGTTTACTCCAAATTAGTGATGCACCGATATTACATTCCGATATTTCCTTGCACCCAAAAAATGATACTGATAACTGAAATAAAAACATTTTGCGGCCTTTTAAGCATTCTAGTACAGTTAAATAGTTAACACACACACACACAGCGGTCTAAGGCACTGCATCTCAGTGCAAGAGGCGTCACTACAGTCCCTAGTCTGAATCCAGGCTGTAACACATTCAGTCGTGATTGGGAGCCCCATAGGGCGGCATACAATTGGCCCAGCGTCGTCTGGGATTGGCCGTCATTGTAAATAAGAAGTTGTTCTTAACTGACTTGCCTTGTTAAATAAAGGTTACACACACACACACACACACACACACACACACACACACACACACACACACACACACACACACACACACACACTGACCAAAAAGTTATTTTGTTGGCTTTTACGTATGTCGCCATTACCAGTAAAACATGATCAAAACCTATTTCTTTCACTTACTTGCTGTGCTGTTTTGTTGTTCATTTGTTCAGTTGTTTCATTCTCAACACAGATTTCATCATACAGGTCAAGCAGTGAAGTTTCAGCTCTTGTTTGTCTGTGGCCTCTCTTCCTCGGTGCACACTGTTTCCATCTTGTCCAGCTGTGTATGCAACATTTCACGTAAACCCCGTTTCTTGTCTGCATCAAACATGGCATCGGGCATGGTGGTGACACAGTAAAGAGAATGCCACCAAATCGCTTGTTCACAGCCTGTGTCGCCAGTTTTGTTGAGCAGGCGTTTCAATGCCATGACAGAGAGTATCACGTCTGCTGCGGGCGCAGTTGATGAGCTTATTTTTTGAGTCAGTTGTTTGACTGGAGCAGGCAAGTGTGTTCATGTTTCAAACATCTTCTCAAATAACATTGAAATGGCAGCAGCGGTATGACAACCAGCATATTCATGCAATAAGACTTTCCTCAGTACGAAATCCTTGACGACCCACTGTGCTGTCAGACTCAGCAGGCTGATATCGTTGGTCCACATGTCAGTCGTGAAGCTAATTGCAGTGACGCCATCACTGTGTAACTGCAGTAGGGCAACATCTGAAAAATAGCGCACTTGGTAGTGTGTACTGGTGTTCGACCAGTCGGCAAAAGCCAACATCACCCACGACAGAGAATGGTTTATTGTCAGGGGCAATTCATTAAATTATCTTGCCGTTAACGTCTTTGGGATATGGGGCGTTATTCTGACGTCCGGATGAAAAGTGTGCCCAAAGTAAACTGCCTTCTACTCAGGCCCAGAAGCTAGGATATGCATGTAATTGGTAGATTTGGATAGAAAACACTAAAGATTCTAAAACTGTTAAAATAATGTCTGAGTATAACAGAACTTATTTGGCAGGCGAAACCCCGAGAACAAACCATCCAGGACTTTTTTTGTTTTAGTTCACTGTGTTTTCAATTGGTTTTCTATGGGAATCTAGATTTCTGAGGCATATGTTTGCAGTTCCTATGGCTTCCACTATATGTCAACAGTCTTTAGAACTTGGTTGATGTTTTTCTTTTGAGTAATGAAGAAGTAGCCCTTTCCTTTCTGTGTGTCGAGCCAAGTGGACTGTTTTGTTTGGGGCGCGCGACCTGGAGCTCGCTCCACTTTCATTTTATCTGCAATTGAACACAATTTATTTCGTCTTAAATTTGAGAGATTATTTACGTTTTAAAATACCTAAAGTTGGATTAGGAAAGTTGTTTGAAATGTTTGGACCAAGTCTACAGGTAACTTATTAGATCATTTGTAGTCATGTTGGGCGAATATAACGACGGAATTTATCGTAAAAAAATGACCATTTGTGCTGTCCTTGCTACGACTTCTATAAATGGTGCGGCGGAGGAGTCAAACGCAGAGAGCAGGTAATATCATACGTGAATCTATTTATTCCAACGACAGCGGAGACATGGACATGCCAACTCTAGGGCGTATGAAACCACCCGTCCAAAATACACAGGACGAAAACTGTCCGGAAAATAATGAGATAACACTTATACACCAACACCAAAAATAACAGAGAACAAGCCCGCACAAATACCCAGCTGGCCTAGTGCCCTTAAATAGCCTACAAACAACAATAACTCAAAACAGGTGTACCCAATTAAACCCAATAAACAGAAACAAACGGAAAGGGAATCGATGGCAGCTAATAGGCCGGCGACGACGACCGCCGGGCGCCGCCCGAACAGGAAGAGGCACCATCTTCGGCGAGATTCATGACAGTACCCCCCCCTGACGGGCGGCTCCCGCAGTGCGCCAACCCCGGCCTCGAGGACGACCCGGAGGACGAGGCGCGGGGCGATCCGGGCAGAGGCGGTGAAAATCCCTCAAGAGGGAAGGATCTAAAATGTTCCTCTCCGGTACCCAGCACCCCTCTTCCGGACCGTACCCCTCCCAGTCCACGAGGTACTGCAGGCCCCTCACCCGGCGTCTCGAGTCCAGAATAGCTCGTACGGTGTACGACGAGGACCCCTCAATGTCCAGAGGGGATGGAGGGACCTCCGGTACCTCACCGTCTTGTAGGGGGCCAGCTACCACCAGCCTGAGGAGAGACACATGAAACGAGGGGTTAATGCGATAGTAAGAGGGTCGAGAGCCAGACCCTGTCCCCTGGTGCGAACAGCGGGGCCTCACTGCGGTGAAGGTCAACGTTTCTTTTCTGCCGTTCACTGGCCTGCCTGAGAGAATCCTGGACTGCCCGCCAGGTCTCTCTAGAGCGCTGTACCCACTCCTCCACCGCAGGAGCTTCGGTCTGACTCTGATGCCACGAAGCCAGGACCGGCTGGTAGCCCAGTACGCATTCGAATGGCGACATATTCGTGGATGAATGGCGAAGTGAGTTCTGGGCCAACTCTGCCCACGGGACGTACCTCGCCCATTCTCCTGGCCGGTCCTGGCAATACGACCTCAGAAACCTACCCACTTCCTGGTTTACTCTCTCCACCTGCCCATTACTTTCGGGGTGATAACCAGAGGTAAGGCTGACCGAGACCCCCAGACGCTCCATAAACGCCTTCCAAACCCGGGACGTGAACTGGGGACCCCGATCAGATACGATGTCCTCTGGAACCCCGTAGTGCTGGAAGACGTGGGTAAATAGAGCCTCTGCAGTCTGTAGGGCCGTAGGGAGACCAGGCAATGGGAGGAGACGGCAGGACTTAGAGAACCGATCCACAACGACCAGAACGGTAGTGTTCCCCTGAGATGGGGGAAGATCAGTAAGGAAATCTACCGAGAGATGGGACCATGACCGTTGTGGAACCGAGAGGGGTTGTAACTTCCCTCTAGGCAGATGCCTAGGAGCCTTACTCTGAGCGCATACCGAACAGGAAGAGACATAGAGCTAAGGTGGGCCACCAGTATTTCCCCCTAAGACCCCGCACTGTCCTATCAATCCCCGGATGACCCGAAGACGGTAGTGTGTGAGCCCACCGAATCAATTTATCACGGACACCAAGCGGCACGTACCTACGACTGGTCGGACACTGTGTAGGCGCAGGTTCAACCCTCAACGCCCGCTCGATGTCCGTGTCCACCTCCCATACCACCGGGGCCACCAGCCGAGAGGCTTGAAGGATGGGAGTGGGATCGATGGACCGGTCCTCGGTGTCATAGAGACGGGACAGCGCGTCGGCCTTAGTGTTAAGGGAACCTGGTCTATAAGAGATCGTAAATCTAAAGCGTGTAAAGAACATGGCCCACCTAGCCTGACGCGGATTCAGTCTCCTCGCTGCTCGAATATACTCCAGATTGCGGTGGTCAGTCCAGATGAGGAAAGGGTGTTTAGCCCCCTCTAGCCAGTGTCTCCACACCTTCAGGGCCTTTACCATAGCTAGTAACTCCCGGTCCCCCACATCATTCCGCTCCGCCGGACCCAGCTTCTTAGGAAAGAAAGCGCAGGGACGGAGCTTCGGTGGCGTGCCCGAGCGCTGAGACAGTACGGCTCCAACCCCAGCCTCGGACGCATCCACCTCCACTATGAATGCTAACGAAGGGTCCGGATGCACCAACACGGGAGCTTCAGTGAACAGCGCCTTCAACTGGTTGAAGACTCCATCAGCCTCTGCCGACCACCGCAGACGCACCGGCCCCCCTTCAGCATTGAGGTAATGGGCGCCGTTACTTGGCCAAAACCCCGGATAAACCTCCGGTAGTAATTGGCAAACGCTAAAAACCGCTGCACCTCCTTTACCGTGGTCGGAGTCGGCAAATTACGCACGGCGTTAACGCAGTCACACTCCATCACTACCCCCGAGCTGGAAATGCGATAACTCAGGAAGGAAACGGCTTGTTTGGAGAACACACATTTCTCAGCCTTGACGTATAGGTCATGCTCCAGCAGTCGCCCAAGGACCTTGCGCACCAGGGAGACATGCGCGGCGCGTGTGGCAGAATAAATCAAGATGCCATCAATATAGACTACCACACCCTTCCCGTGCAAGTCTCTGAGAATCTCATCTACAAAGGATTGGAAGACGGCTGGAGCATTCTTCAACCCATACCGCATGACGAGGTACTCATAGTGGCCTGATGTGGTACTAAACGCTGTTTTCCACTAGTCTCCTCCCCGAATACGCACCAGATTATACACGCTCCTGAGGTCCAGTTTTGTGAAGAAACGCGGTCCGTGGAATGATTCCACCGCCGTAGCGATGAGGTAGCGGATAACTAAATCTCACTGTGATCGAATTGAGACCTCGATAATCAATGCATGGACGCAGACCTCCCTCCTTTTTCCTCACAAAAAAGAAACTTGAGGAGACGGGTGACATGGAGGGCCGAATGTACCCCTGTCTCAGAGCTTCCGTGACATATGTCTCCATAGCCAACGTCTCCTCATGTGACAGTGGGTACACGTGACTCCGGGGAAGTGCAGCGTTCTCCTGGAGGTTTATCACGCAATCCCACCGTCGATGGGGTGGTAATTTGGTCGCTTTTTTCTTACTAAAAGCGATAGCCAAATCGGCATATTCTGGGGGAATGGTGTAAACCTAGTCTGGACTCTCCACCGTCGTGGCACCGATGGAAACTCCTATACACCTACCCGAACACTCGTCTGAAGAGCCCCCTGTTTCCAGAAAATGAGGGGATTGTGAATAGCCAGCCAGGGAACCCCCAACACCACTGGAAACCCAGGTGAATCAATAAGGTAGAAACTGATCTTCTCCCTATGATCCCCCTGCGTTACCCATGTCCAGCGGAATCGTGGCCTCCCTGACCAGCCCTGACCCTAACGGTCGGCTATCTAAGGAGTGCACGGGGACAGGTGGGTCTATCTGCACTTAGGGAATACCCAATTTACGGGCGAGTCCGCGATCCATAAAACTCCCAGCTGCGCCTGAATCGACTAGCGCCTTATGCTGAAGAGAGGGAAAAAACGGGGAGCTCTGGGTGAGTTTTGTGCCTACTCACCTGGGGTGGCCGAGAAGTGTTCTGCCTGCCAGCTCGACTCCCAGAGGAACTCCTCCAGGACCGGTCCGAAGTGTGTCCTCTCTGGCCACAATAGGCGCAGGAGGAGCCTCCTCCTCCGGTCTCCCTAGATGCAGCTCCTCCCAACTCCATCGGAGTTGGAGCGGGAGGACTGGAAGGTGGAATTGACAGGACCCCTTCTGAACGCCCGCGGGCAGCTAGCAAGTTGTCCAGTCGAATCGACATGTTTATCAGTTCATCCAGGGAGAGAGTTGTGTCCCGACAAGCTAGCTCCCAGCGGACGTCCTCCTGGAGACTGCAACGGTAATGGTCCATCAGGGCCCTGTCATTCCACCCAGCACCAGCAGCCAGGGTCCTGAACTCCAACGCGAAGTCCTGCGCACTCCTCATCTCCTGTCTGAGGTGGAACAGTCGCTCACCCGCCGCTTTTCCCTCTGGTGGGTGGTCGAACACAGCTCGAAAGTGGCGGGTGAACTCCGGGTAGTGGTCCCGAGCCGAGTCTGGGCTGTTCCAGACAGCGTTGGCCCAGTCCAGGGCCCTACCCGTCAAACAGGAGACGAGGAGGCTCACACTCTCCTCACCGAGGGAGCCGGACGCACGGTAGCCAGGTAGAGGTGGAGCTGGAGCAAAAATCCCTGGCACCCAGCCGCCGCTCCATCGTACTCCCTCGGGGGTTGAGAGACGCAATGTGCTGGACCCAGAGGACGACGTAGGTGGAGTAGGTGGCGTCGTCTGTGGGGGAGCTGGGGTAGACCACTCCTCTCCCATCGCTCCAACCTCTCCAACATCTGGTCCATCGCTGAACCGATCCGATGGAGGACAGCTGTATGATGTACACACTCTTCATAGTTGGGAGAGGGGTGGTTGCTGCTCCTGCTGACTCCATAGGTGGTGCAGGCTTCTGTTATGACTTCTATAAATGGTGCGGTGGAGGAGTCAAACGCAGAGAGCAGGTAATATCGTAAATGAATCTATTTATTCCAACGACAGCGGAGACATGGACATGTCAACTCTAGGGCGTATGAAACCACCCGTCCAAAATACACAGGACTAAAACTGTCCGGGAAAATAATGAGATAACACTTATACACCAACACCAAAATAACATTATACACCAAAATACATTATATAGGTATGCACGTCAGCTTTGACATCGGTTTTGCACATCGGCGTTAAACTAGACATCAGGCCGATGTCAGCATTTTTAGCTAATATCGTCCAAACGTTCACCGATATATCGTGCATCCCTACTCCAAATACGTTTTTCCAAATGCTACTCAGCTAACAACACTCCGCACTCCGCTGGAGTGAAAGAGCACTGGGTGGAGCTACAGACGATCCATATGCGAAGCAATATCTGTTGGTGAATTCAAGACAACAGGGAAATCTGAAAAACCATGCTCCGACTGGGAAAAATATTTTTTAACAGTCATCCAACTCAGACGAAACTCGGCATCCTACTAGAGCTGAAGATCACCAACATCACGATTTTCCCCAGTCTGAGCTCATTTTGTTTCCAAGTTCCCAGGTGCACTTGTGGCCGTGGCATACCACAGCATACTTTTTACTAAACAGTATGTGCTAAATAGTACATAGTACGATTAATATGTATGCAGTTTAAGTAAGTAGTTGTCAAGCCAGAATTCGGACACGGCTAATGACATGCAGAAAAGAAAAAAAACGGGGGAAAAGCGTATTTTCTTTCTATCACGGTCAGTTAGCGCTTCACTAACTTTTCATGCTGACCGTTTAGTTCTCGTGGGAGGCTAGCTTCACATCCAAATTAATTGACTGTAAATGCAACAGGCTAATTGTTAACAAGACAAGAGCAGCAGTCAGCATCTAACGTCTAATGTGCAGTCGCACACAGCTGTACTAAAATACCCCTTCAAACGTTCAGCATCACAATACATTCAGTCTTTAGAGATGAAAGGGAGAAGGAAAGTTTGTGAGGAAAATAAAACTCTGTATAAATAAATCTGTATTCGGACATGCATTCCTCTCATGGTGACTCAGCAAACTAAAAAGATGTGCTAGCTACTTCAAGAAATTAATGCAAATTGATACTAGAGCAGGAAGAAAAGACATGTGGCTTCCAAGAGTAGCCCCATGGGTCCTGACAACTAAGTGAGTAGGTAGGTGTCGGCTTCAGACACGTCTGCAACCAAAGCTATTGGCTAGCTCAATGACAATAAAATTAACGAATTTCGGAAGGCGTTCAAAAAACTGAAAGGTCCAAAAACAAGTATCTATTATCGGGTTTTAACATTCGGAACAAAACCGCGACAATCTTCTGAGTTCAGTTGCTAGAGATACAGAGTGACCAAGAACAAACATTCTTCACACTCTTTTTCCTCCTGTCAATGGGGAATAAAGAGCAGTCGAGACCCGTCTTAACTCCTGCGTACGCCGTAACATTTGGTTATTTTGTGTTGCTGCTCAACATGCTGTCATCAGAGGATCAGATGTGGCCATTTAAGTCCCTTTTCTGACAAGTCGAGCCAGGCGCTAGCTAGCCATCACAATCAACACAGGAAGAAAGGAGTAGACCTGAATGGTGTTCTCAGAAATATGCTGAAGTACAGAGTTACTTGAGAACAGAGCAGCGGTGGGAAATATTGACGGACACTTCAGGGTCTGATAGGGAACAGCCACCTAAGGTTTTCAGGTCAGGTTTTCTACCACCTGATGAACTGTAACTGTCATGCTGACAAGCTTAAAATCTCTTGAGGTATGTCAAAAATGTTCGGACCTGTTTGGGCCCCTCTTAGATTAAAGTGCAATTTATTTATGTATTGACAAATCAATCCCAATGTAGTAAATGTCAGATCTCTGTGTGTATCTGAAAGGTAAGCTTGCCATGTACAGTATACAGAATTATTGCACAGATTTTTGATAATCTACCTCTCAACACTCATGAAGTGCATAGTGCAAATGACCAGTGAATTTACCACCAGTAATTAGAGAGAACAGAAAGAACACAGTTCAACCAGACAATGCTCTTTCTCTCAGACTGCACAGTACCCTGAGCAATATGCGAGCCCTGGGCAGTACCGCGGGCCAAAGCGACTACTTTAGAATGCAGAGTGCCCCAAGTAACGGTCGGTAACTGTAATATATTTTATTTTCTCTCTGTTCCTATCGAACAAGCTGTCACCTTGGTAACCGCTTGGGCAGTCCTCAGACTATTGAGCTTAGTGGAAGGAGAGATTCTGGGGAGGTTGTCAGGTGTGAAAGGAAAAGTATATCTGCCAAGATGCATGAAATAAAGGATGTAGAAAAGATATGCAATGGCTTTAGAAATAGCTTGTAAGGAGGACCACAGAGAAGTGAAAAATATTTCCGATGTTGGCCATTAGCTTTTGTTAGTTATTTCCATATTTGAGTAAATTGACTATTAGGATTGACCTTGATATAGTCCTTTGATTTTGTGGTGTTTATTTCAGAAAATATTATCAGTCAATTGATGCAAGCAGTTGTTACCAAACCATCCCATTACACAAGACTTCAATGGTCAACAGCAATCCAAGTTCCTGTTTTTAGGGACACTCCATTTGATACTAATACAATCCGAAGCACATCACTTAAATCGTCATAATCTTCTTAACCTGGACTCACCTGTATTTTGACAGCTATCACCACGGAGCTAAGCTCTCGGTCCAATTCTTTGAGGACAATCAGCTTCTTGAGGGTCAGGCTGCACAATCTGTGGTCAACAGGGGAGACAGGGAAGGGATTTAGTTTAGTTTCATTCATTTAGATCAGTGGTTCCCAAACTGTTTATAGTCCCGTACCCCTTCAAACGTTCAACCTCCACCTGCGTAGCCCCTCTAGCACCAGGATCAGCGCACTCTCAAATGTTGTTTTTTACCATCATTGTAAGCCTGCCGCACACACACACACACACCACACACACACACACACACACACACACACACACACACACACACACACACACACACACACACACACACACACACACACACACACACACACACTTATTAAACATAAGAATGAGTGTGAGTTTTTGTCACAACCCAGCCCGTGGGAAGTGACAAAGAGCTCCTTTAGGACCAGGGCACAAATAATTATAATCAATCATTTTGCTCTTTATTTTTCCATCTTACATATTAAACCTTATTTGTTCATTAAAAATTGTGATTAACTCACCACAGGTTTGTCACGCCTTGGTCATTGTATTTTTGTGTTTTCGTTATATATTTGGTCAGGCCAGGGTGTGACAGGGGTTTATGTTATTGTATTTTCGTATTGGGGTTTGTAGTATTTGGGATCGCGGCTGATTAGGGGTGTTGTATAGGCTTGGCTGCCTGAGGCAGTTCTCAATCAGCAGTCAGGTGATTCTCGTTGCCTCTGATTGGGAACCGTATTTAGGTAGCCTGAGTTTCGCTTTGTCTTTCGTGGGTGATTGTTCCTGTCTCTGTGTAGTTTCACCAGATAGGCTGTAATTAGGTTTCACGTTCCGTTTGTTGTTTTTGTATTTATTATTTATTTCATGTATCGTCACCATTTCCTCATTAAAGATCATGATTAACCACCACGCTGCATTTCGGTCCGACTCTCTTTCGACAAACGAAGAACGCCGTTACAAGGTTAATGAGAAGGATGTGCTTGAAAGGATGTGGACAACTCTGCAATGTTGAGTTGTATTGGAGAGAGTCTCAGTCTTAAATCATTTCCCACACAGTCTGTGCGTGTATTTAGTATTCATGCTAGAGAGGGCCGAGAATCCACTCTCACATAGGTACGTGGTTGCAATGGGCATCAGTGTCTTAACAGCGCAATTTTCCAAGGCAGGATACTCCAGAAATCTGGCAGTGGCTTCTGATTAAATTACATTTTCACAGAACCGCTTGTTGCAAGAGTCCCTCTTGTTCAGATATCGGTAATGGACTAGAGGCAGGGCATGAAAGGGATTAGAATCCAGTTGTTTGTGTCATCCATTTCGGGAAAGTAACTGCATAATTGCACACCCAACTCACTCAGGTGATTTGCTAAATCACATTTGACATTGGTCGTCAGCTTGAGTTCATTTGCATACAAAAAACCATACCATGATGGAAAGACCTGTGTGTTGTCCTTGTTATTGCAGACAGTGAAGAGCTCCAACTTCTTAATCATTGCCTCAATTTTGAAGTCGGAAGTTAACATACACTTAGGTTGGAGTCATTAAACTCCTTTTTCAACCACTTCACACATTTCTTGTTAACAAACTATAGTTTTGGCAAGTTGGTTCGGACAAGTTAACAGTAGAGGTCGACCGATTAATCGGAATGGCCGGTATTTTTGGGCGCCGATTAAAAATAAAATATATATATATATACATACAGTGGGGCAAAAAATATATATATACAGTGGGGCAAAAAAGTATTTAGTCAGCCACCAATTGTGCAAGTTCTCCCACTTAAAAAGATGAGAGGCCTGTAATTTTCATCATAGGTACACTTCAACTATGACAGACAAAAAAAGTTACCACAGCAAAAAGTTTTTATATATACACCTTTATTTAACTAGGCAAGTCGGTTAAGAACACATTCTTATTTTCAATGACGGCCTAGGAACGGTGGGTTAACTGCCTCGTTCAGGTGCAGAACGACAGATTTTCACCGTGTCAGCTCGGGGGATCCAATCTTGCAACCTTACAGTTAACTAGTCCAACACAATAACGACCTTCCTCTCTCTTGTTGCACTTCACAAGGAGACTGCCTGTTACACAAATGCAGTAAGCCAAGGTAAGTTGCTAGCTAGCATTAAACATATCTTATAAAAAACAATCAATCATAATCACTAGTTAACTACACATCTCTTCGTTGTGCGTCAAGCATTGCGCTGTTTATGACTTCAAGCCTATCAACTCCCGAGATGAGGCTGGTGTAACCGAAGTGAAATGGCTAGCTAGTTAGCACGCGCTAATAGCGTTTCAAACGTCACTCGCTCTGAGCCTTCTAGTAGTTGTTCCCCTTGCTCTGCATGGGTAATGCTGCTTCGATGGTGGCTGTTTTCGTTGTGTTGCTGGTTCGAGCCCAGGGAGGGGCGAGGAGAGGGACGGAAGCTATACTGTTACACTGGCAATAATAAAGTGCCTATAAGAACATCTAATAGTCAAAGGTTAATGAAATACAAATGGTATAGAGGGAAATAGTCCTATAATTCCTATAATAACTACAACCTAAAACGTCTTACCTGGGAATATTAAAAGGAACCACCAGCTTTCATATGTTCTCATGTTCTGAGCAAGGAACTGAAACGTTAGCTTTCCTACATAGCACATATTGCACTTTTTCTTTCTTCTCCAACACTTTGTTTTTGCATTAATTAAACCAAATTGAACATGTTTCATTATTTACTTGAGGCTAAATTGATTTTATTGATGTATTATATTAAGTTAAAATAAGTGTTCATTCAGTATTGTTGTAATTGTCATTATTACAAATAAATGAATAAAAATCGGCCGATTAATCGGTATCAACGTTTTTGATCCTCCAATAATCGGTATCGGCATTGAAAAATCATAATCAGTCGACCTCCAGATTTTTTCACTTAACTCACTGTATCACAATTCCAGTGGGTCAGAAGTTTACATACACTAAATTGGCTGACTTGAAACAGCTTGGAAAATTATCTCATGGCTTTAGAAGCTTCTGATAGGCTAATTGACATCATTTGAGGCAATTGGAGGTGTACCTGTGGATGTATTTCAAGGCCTACCTTCAAACTCAGTGCCTCTTTGCTTGACATCATGGGAAAATCTAGCGAAATCAGTCAAGACCTCAGAAAAAAAATTGTGGACCTCCACAAGTCTGGTTCATCTTTGGGAGCAATTTCCAAATGCCTGAAGGTACCACGTTCATCTGTACAAAAAAATGTATGCAAGTATAAACACCATGGGACCATGCAGCCGTCATACAGCTCAGGAAGGAGACGCGTTCTGTCTCCTAGAGATGAACGTACTTTGGTGCGAAAAGTGCAAATAAATCCCAGAACAACAGCAAATGACCTTGTGAAGATACTGGAGGAAAGGTATCTATCTCCACAGTAAAACGAGTCCTATATCGACATAACCTGAAAGGCCACTAGGCAATGAAGAAGCCACTGTTCCAAAAACGCCAGAAAAAAGCCAGAAAACGGTTTGCAAATGGACAATGACCCCTGCAAATGGGGACAAAGATTGTACTTTTTGGAGAAATGTCCTCTGGTCTGATGAAACAAAAATAAAACTGTTTGGCCATAATGACCATCGTTATGTTTGGAGGAAAAAGGGGGAGGCTTGCAACATGGGGGGTGGCAGTATCATGTTCTGGGGATGCTTTGCTGCAGGAGGGACTGGTGCACTTCACAAAATAGATGGCATCATGAGGAAAATGATGTGGATATATTGAAGCAACATCTCAAGACATCAGTCAGGAAGTTAAATCTTGGTCGCAAATGGGTCTTCCAAATGGACAATGACCCCAAGCATACTTCCAAAGTTGTGGCAAAATGGCTTAAAGCCAACAAAGTCAAGGTATTGGAGTGGCCACCACTCCATTATAAAAATGCGTGGGCAGAACTGAAAAAGCGTGTGCGAGCAAGGAGGCCTACAAACCTGACTCAGTTACACCAGCTCTGTCAGGAGGAATGGGCCAAAATTCACCCAACTTATTGTGGGAAGCTTGTGGAAGGCTACCCAAACGTTTGACCCAAGTTAAACAATTTAAAGGCAATGCTACCAAATACTAATTGAGTGTATAAACTTCTGACCCACTGGGAATATGATGAAAGAAACAAAGCTGAAATAAATGATCTACTATTATTCTGATATTTCACATTCTTAAAATAAAGTGGTGATCCTATCTGACCTAAGACAGGGAATTTTTACTATGATTAAATATCAGGAATTGTGAAAAACTGAGTTGAAATGTATTTGGCTAAGGTGTATGTAAACTTCCGACTTCAACTGTATGTGAGAGTGGATTCTCGGTCCTCAGTAGCTTAAATACAGGCACAGACTGTGTGGAAAATGATTCAAAACTGAGACTCTCTCCAATATAACCCAACATTGCAGAGTTGTGTGCATCCTTTCAAGCACACCCTTCTCATTAATCTGTGGTGAGTTATTCACAATTTTCCATGAACAAATAAGGTTTTAATATGGTGAAATAAAGAGCAAAATTATGGATTATAATTATTTGAACCCTGGTCCTATAAGAGCTCTTTGTCACTTCCCACGAGGCGGGTTGTAACAAACTCACACTCATGTGTAATAAATGTATAGTGTGTGTGTTGCAGGCTTACAATTATAGCAAAAAAACAACATTTGAGAGTGCACTGACCCTGGTACTAGAGGGAGAGCTGTAGGTTGAATGTTTAAAGAACCACCTATTTGAAAACCATGCTCTAGAGGACAGAATTTTGAGAAAAAAAAGTCAAAAAGTAAACTAATAAAAAACCCGCAAAGGACTGATTTCTCCCAGTTAAAAAAAAAGGTTTTCGATCTCATAATCCCACTTTTTTAATAGAAAAACAACATTGGATGTTCTAAGTCCACAACAACGCATAAACCGCATCAGTGGACCCCCAAAAAAACAGAGAAATTTGATTTGCTTGGTGTAGTTACCATTTAAATCACGTGCGCACCAGCCACGCTGTTTCTGTCGCCATAGGAGGTGTGTGAGTTTCAAGTTTGGGGAAGATGCATTTTCACCATAAAAATGCACCTTTATAATAAAGCATTCCATGTATCATCATGTAAGATAGCCTACTATTCCGAATGTGATGAGTAGATTGGATAGTCATCATTTAGCCTTATAATATAACTCAATCACTGTTCGCAAAAAGTACTGTTCAAATGCATGGCTGAGCGCGTAGTGGCGTAAAGTTGGCCTACAGTAGGCTATATCAAATACGTTTCTTGGCCTTTTATAAAAATGTTATGCAATTCTACTTGACTTTATATGACTCGAGACATTAGCGGAATCTTTTTTAATATGACAAAAATTACAGGGTAGCCTACTCTGCTGACGCTGACAAAAATAAAAATAAAAATGACGTTGTCTGATCCATATAATCACCCTATGAAAAAGGGAGAAAAACAATTGCCTACAATATGACATCGATTTAACCTGGAGGAGGAAATGATTGTCCAAAAACGAACTTCCAACTGGCACAACAATGATAAAGAGTGAATATGCTCTCCACTGGTGCCAATAAAATAGGCAACACTGTTCAAACAATTAAGTTGAGAATTTTGATAACTATAAAACACCAGATTAGAGTCTTTTCATTGTCTGCTCTTCACAGCAATAGAACTTACAGTTCTCTGCTGCCACCTGTACATAGCCCATGTGTAAATAGCCCGTCCAACTACCTCATCCCCATATTGTTTTTGTTTTTTTTGCTCCTTTGCACTTCTACTTGCACATTCATCTTCTGCACATCTATCACTCCAGTGTTTAATTGCTAAATTGTGATTACTTCGCCACTACTTATTACCTTACCTCTTGAATCTTACCTCATTTGCACACACTGTATATAGATTTTTTTCTATTGTGTTATTGACTGTATGTTTGTTTATTCCATGTGTAACTCTGTGTTGTTGTTTGTGTCGAACTGCTTTGCTTTATCTTGGCCAGGTTGCAGTTGTAAATGAGAACTTGTTCTCAACTGGCCTACCTGGTTAAATAAATGTGGGGAAAAAACAAAAAACATCTGCTTCCAAACTATGATGAAATATTGCGATATCCCTGGCTGGGCCTCTACTTTCCACTGACAGTCTCAACAATCTATGTGGTATTTGCATAGACATTAAAACCAGGATATTTGTTGCATGCACTGCTCAAATTGCGGGCTATTCCGACTGTAGGAAATGCAATTTAAACAGTCCACAGCTTTATTTTTTTTTAAGAAGCCAATGATCATATGTGGCCAAATCATGCTTTTTGATCTAGTAGCATATTTTGAATTGTTTTTGTATAGACAGGAGGGGCTAATTAGGCTATATAGTTTTGGCAATTTAATTCAATTTACTTAGGGGACATGGTGCCTATGTCTGTAGCACACTTATGAAAGAGTTTTCAAAACAATTGGCCACTGGATTGAAGCAAATAATCACGATCCTGCCAGGTAGTAATGGCTACCTTGTAGTTACCTTTTAATTGCATTTCCATCTACTCTAAGACGGTTAGGCTATCATTAGTGGCTACACAGTGGTAGACATAGGCCCTACGCGCACTGCATTCCCATGCTGTTGTTTCCTCTTCGGAAAGAAGGAACGTTTTTGATAAATTGCACATTACTGTTTGAATAAATCATGATGATCAAAAATAAAAAAGCAAATTGTGAGCCGAAAACTAACGTGGCCAGGTCCATTTTTTTTGCCCTGGCACCCTTGCAAACAATTAGAAATGTGTGTCGCACTGCCAAGTCAAACAGTCGCGAATGCAGTATCAGTATCGAACACTGTATTGAGACCTAATTAGTTCTCTGTCATTAATCTAACAGATCAAGGAGAGGACATGCTCTTGGATCGTTGGCTTACATAGGCTTATTACAATGTAATACTGTTTGTTAATGAATGGTTATGAATCCATATTTTGAATTGACAAATGATAAGAAATGCCTATAATGCTTTTGAATGTTTTATATTGCTAATAAATCTTTTTAGGCTTAATTAAAAGTGGGTACTGGCAAAATTTGAAGGACTTAACTTGCGTGAACATTACTCATCCAATAGACTTAGGCGCTCGTGCCTGATTGTTGATTATTGGTTAAAAAGCCCTATCCATGAGGAAATAAAAAAATACATTGTTGGCGAGTCTAGCAACATTAAGACGACCCCAAAAAAACTGAACCTCAAAATGTATGAAAACAAGGTAGCAAATAAAATAACAAATCTGCACACATGCTCTGAAGAGAGATTTGAAAACACAATAGGTCTTCATCAGGAGACCATGAAACGCAGGCAGAACATGAATACATGAAGTAGGAAACAAAACAGATATGGTCAGTTCAGACCTGAATAGGAGTGCTGCTGTGAGCTTCATTCAAATCTCACAGTGGCCCTGAGCTCTTCCTTTTCTCCTCAGACTGTAACTGTGCCCCAAATGTCACACTATTCTCTAAAGTGCACCATGGGCCCTGGTCAAAAGTAGTGCACTAAATAGGAAATAAGGTGCCATTTGGGATGTAACCTTTATCGAAGTACTGCATTGCCAGAGTATGAGTCATACAGGAAGCTAGAGACAGCTCCTATTCTTCCATTCTAGTGCATTTGGAGGAGAAAGTAGAGCTGGGGTTGAATGAATGTGTTTTCTCTCCCCTTTTCATTCTCACACTCTCTGTGATGGGGTGGCAACCTTGGTCAGCAGTAGAAAAACATTAACTTTCCAATTCCCCATGACTACAGACCCTTACGCCAACACATATACATGCACAAAAACAATACAATGTAAATGCAAGCACTTTCAACAGACTTATACTAAAAAAACACACATCCTCGGACCCACACACAACCACCTCCCCCCACCACACACACGAGGGGAAGTTGGGGTCACAGTCGGTCTTTTGAGAATTCTGACTTGTCTGGAGTGTAGTTGACAGGCAAAACACAAACAGGCCATTTCCACATCCAGTACTGACAGCGCACGCACATGCACACACACAGACCATACAAACACAAATACACAAATGCACCCAAAGAGATGCACACAAACACACTTGGACACAAAAAGGGGCTGGAATGTTCAGACGCAGAGATGGAAAAGACTCTGCGCTAACTCAGCACAAAGCCACACCACCTGGTTGAACGCATTCTGTACCGGCCATTCATCGGAAGTACAGAGGCAGAGAGAGAGAGGCAGAGAGAGAGAGAGAGAGAGACAGGAGGGGTGGATGGACAGAGAGATGAAAAGAGAGGGTTAGGGGGAGGGAGATGACTGGACATTCCCACACAGAGATTCAGTATATTTACAGGAAATACTCACTCACTGCAGTATACTAAAACTAGCACAGTACCAGAGGCAGAGAATAAGTTAGAGGAATGGAGGAACATAGTCAAGAAAGATCAAGTGCAATATATTATAAAATAAAGCGAACTGGATGGAATATGGGGAAAAATTCATCAAATAGAAATGCTACCAAAATAATTTGCGATGATTCACTAAACAATATTTTGAAACAGGAAGCAAAGTACTTAAATTTTTAAAAATCAATAAAATAAAAAGCTATCGCAGTGCAGTAGAGCAATGCTTATGTTGAAAGCTTCAAAGCTGATCTGCTAATATGGCATGATATTTGCTGGGGATATTGTACGATCAAAATATTTCTTGTTGGATAATACACACAGGGAACACACTTAATGTGTTGTGAAAAGTGTTATGAAATGTAATGTAATATTTTAATCTGCATTTTAATCTCTGTAAAAAATGAAGAGACCACTCACTGCAAAATGATCAGATTCTCTGGTTGTACTATTTATAGGCATATGTAAACTACTGAACATTTCTCCCAAATTCCAAAACAAAATATTGTCATTTAGAGCATGAGTGTTTTCGGTGACAAGCAAAATCTCTTCAGCCTCCTGAGATTGAAGAGGTACTGTTGCGCCTTCTTCACCACTCTGTCTGTGTGGGTGGACCATTTCAGTTTGTCTGTGACGTGTATGCCGAGGAACTTCAAACGTTCCATTTTCTTCACTACTGTCTCGTCGATGTGGATAGGGGGGTGCTCCCTCTGCTGTTTCCTGAAGTCCACGATCATCTCCTTTGTTTTGTTGACGTTGAGTGCGAGGTTATTTTCCTGACACCACACTCCGAGGGCCCTCACCTCCTCCCTGAAGGCCTTCTCGTTGTTGTTGGTAATCAAGCCTACTACTGCAGTGTCGTCTGCAAACTTGGGTGAACAGGGAGTACAGGAGAGGGCTGAGAACGCACCATTGTGGGGCCCCAGTGCTGAGGATCAGAGGGGTGGAGATGTTATTTCCTACCTTCAGAGAACAAGGGTCTCGAGCTTAATGACGAGTTTGGAAGGTACTATGGTGTTAAATGCTGAGCTGTAGTCAATGAACAGCATTCTTACATAGGTATTCCTCTTGTCCAGATAGGCTGGGGCAGTGGAGAGCATGCCAAAACGCATGAAAGCAAAGCTGTGATTGAAAATCAGGGTTATTCCACCAAATACTGATTTCTGAACAATTCCTAAGTTACAACATTAGTATTGTGTTGTTTAAAAGTGAATATGAACTTATTTTCTTTGCAATATTTGAGGTCTGACAACACACCATCCTTTTTGTTATTTTGACCAGTTGTCATTTTCTGCAAATAAATGCTCTAAATGACAATATTTTGATTTGAAATTTGGGAGAAATGTCATCAGTAGTTTATAGAATAAAACAACAATGTTCATTTTACCGAAAACACATACCTTTAAATAGTCAAACCAGAGAAGCTGATCATTTTGCAGTGGTCTCTTCATTCTTTCCAGAACTGTATCTATGCCTTAACATTTCTGGACCCCAAGAAGAGTAGCTGCTGCTTTGGGGGGGATGAGGATACTTAATAAAGTCTCTTTTGTTATGGTTTCTCTTCTGAAAACACTTTGACTTCAGCAGTAGCCCCATACAAGACTAGAAGTAGTCCATTGCTACATCCTACATATCCACAACCAACCTTGGGCAACACTTTTGCATTACTTACGGGTTAGTAAATACACTGTAACAACTTTAACTTGATCTATTTTAAAGTGTGTCCCAATTTGGATATAGCAAATGCCGTTATGTCAAATACTTCTTTCTGCAAACAGCCATTAATCTGCAGACTATAACATGGACACAACTGTGCGACAGGGGCTACTAGTCTTCAATACATCCCCCGGTGTTAGTAATGATGAACTGTATCGAGAAGCGTTTTATTCAAACCCATTTTCTCAGAACACCATTGGGCACTATCAGGCAGTGTGCCTAAAGACAAACAAGGGTGGGTGTAACGGTAAACTGCACTTCAGACGAATTGTGTTTCATTAGCATGACAGGAAGAGCATGTGCTCCTAAACTTCAATTCCCTGGAGACGAGGGGAAACGCGTTGAGGTAAAATGACGGATTATGCGTAACCGTTAAGCAATCAGCTACAGGGAACACCTTGCATCTGTCAAAAGAATGATTCATACACTTGAGACTATTAACATGGCAGCTGGTGGAGCACTACAATAGGCTTGGGCGGTATCCAGATTGTCATACCGACCTTGTGACACATTTGGTAATACTGACACTGGACATAAGGGAAGCTATTTTCAAGCTAAATGCTAACAAGCACATTGTGAACATTTTATACAGTCTCTGACTGAAAACATTTCAGGACAGACATCTCAGCTAATAAAGTTATACACAACTCAAAAACTCTACTCACAGATGGCTGAACACACAAAACGATATATTAGACAGCAAGGCTCTTGATCCAAGGACAACAACCTCTCCCTCAACGTGATCAAGACAAAGGAGATGATTGTGGACTACAGGAAAAGGAGGGCCGAGCCACGCCCCCATTCTCATCGACGGGGCTGCAGTGGAGCAGGTTGAGGACTTCAAGTTCCTTGGCGTCCACATCCCCAACAAACTCAGATGGTCCAAGCACACCAGACAGTCGTGAAGAGGGCATGACAAAACCTATTCGGCATGGGGTCCTCAGATACTCAAAGGGCCAAGCTTCCTGCCATCCAGGACCTCTATACCAGGCGGTGTCAGAGGAAGGCCCTAAAATTGTCAGACTTTAGCCACCCTAGTCATAGACTGCTCTCTCTGCTACCGCACAGCAAGTGGTACCGGAGTCTAGTTACAAGAGGCTTCTAAACAGCTTCTACCCCCAAGCCATAAAACTCCTGAACATCAATGGCTTCCCAGACTATTTGTGTGGCCACAAAACTTGGGAGGACTGAGATTGAGGCCAATGCTGACCCCACATCAGTAATTTGTGGCCCTTTCCTGCAGTCAAATGACCTAGTGGCCTCATGGGTGGAATGTTATTAATATTAGCGAGAGGTGATCCCACATCATCATTTATTGGCAGAGCTACTAATAATGGTTAACATCAGTTATTAAAAAGGTAGAAGGTTGTGGCATCAGGACAGAAAGAAGGCCAGACATTAGGGCTTATCCCGGGTATTGATAGTGTCTCTGTCCCCGGTGAAAAGTTTGTGGGTTAATGGGAAAACTAAAAGCTGTACTTAATTACTGTGTATGTGTGTGTGTGTGTGTGTGTGTATATGTATGTGTGTCATATGTGGGTGAGAGGAATAATAGATTGAGAAACACTGCTGTATTGAACCTCTTCCGTCTGAAGTGTACCGCAAGGTTCTGTATCGACCCATCTTAGTTCTGCATTATACTGCACTGTAGTCTCATCTACCCTTTCTTATGCTATTATGTTGTACTCTCACCTTATCTTAACAGCAACAACACATTATCTAGGCTTCCTCTTTGGAAAACGGCAATTACAGCTCAAATTAAAGAGAATGTAAATGCAGCAGGCTTGAATTCAGCCCTTATGTCTCTGTGCAGTCACACTAATGAAAAACACCCCTGACCCTTGAAAGCTCCGCGATGCTCTTGGACTAACCGAGCCGTGTGTGACATTCAAGGACCGTGGCATAATTGCTCCTCACTACTGTATTCCCCCAAGTCGCACCACAGATTTATAGAAAAGAGAAAGGGCATTCAGAGCAGTCGGAACACAAGGTACTGGTTGAAGTGATCTGTCACCCACGTGCACACACACACACACACACACACACACACACACACACACACACACACACACACATCCATGCTAGCTCTATGAAATAGAACGCACACACACACACACACTCTCTCTTTGTGACCCATTCATACATTGTGCCCATGTCTTTTTACTAGAGGGGGGTGCTATGAATAATGGAAGGATGTGGGAGGAGGCTTTTGATTAGCTGAAAAAGCAGCTCGGAGTGTGTTTGCTGACTCTTCTCTGTACCCCAAGGGAGTCTCAAGGAGAAATAAAACACAGAGTTAGAATATACTGTATTAAGCTTACGCATGGTCAGAATATGGGGTAAAACACACACACAGACACTTGTATAGGCAATCATTTGACAGAATGAAGCACACAAATCATCTCACAACTGTGCTCATATGTAGGTTTGACCTGAAATCATAGCTCCCAAAATATTCTATGCATGGTCAGAATATGGAGTAAAACACACACACACACACACACACACACACACACACACACACACACACACACACACACACACACACACACACACACACACACACACACACACACACACACACACACACGTACAGGCAATGATGTGACAGAATGAAGCACACACATAATCATCACCCAACTGTACTGAAGAAGAGGGGACAAATGTCAAGAGGACATTTCTGCAATCTTCTCATAGGTTTGACCTGAAATCGTAGCTACCAAAATATTCTAGAATTTCTTTCTGCCTTTGATCTTGACCCAATATATTGTCTGTAAAGTTGCTAATCTCTCTGTAAGGCCCTTGACACAAAGAGAGAAGCAGGTTGCCTCCTGACCGAGTTGTTCAGGGCTTTAAGAAGATTAACTACGATTGGTCTAGCTCGTCCCATTTCAGCACCAAAACAGGGACACAAAACACACGGCTCCTAATCTCCCGCCTCCAGCCAGGAAGAGAATTGGACGTTGAATTGGTAGAATTCTACTTTTGGATGTCGGGGAAATCTGCGGCTAAGGTTGTGTTATTGTTCTGCCTTTATATTATGTTGTCGCTGTAATCAACCTACCCTGTGAGTGACAATTACCTCAGTGTTTCCCAAGCCTTTACCATTGATCCCCTCCCACTTGCTGTGATTTCAAGTGGTTACATTTGAATATTTCAAAGTGGGAAGCCGTCTAAGACGATCGGCTATAGTATGTCAATAGATTGACTACCTCCGATGACGCAGCATACAACTAATTAGGATTTTGCACCATATCCATTTGGATTACAAACTACTTTTGTGTGTACAGTACCAGCAAAAGTTTGGTACTCTGCATCTCACAAAGACACGGCGGTTGGAACCAAAAATCTCAAATTTGGACTCATCAGACAAAAGGACAGATTTCCACCGGTCTAATGTCCATTGCTCGTGTTTCTTAGCCCAAGCAAGTCTATTCTTATTGGTGGCCTTTAGTAGAGGTTTCTTTGCAGCAATTCAACCATGAAGGCCTGGTTCACGCAGGTCTCTTCTGAACAGTTGATGTTGAGATGTGTCTGTTACTTGAACTTGAATTTATTTGGGCTGCAGTTTCTGAGGCTGGTAACTCCAATGAACTTGTCCTCTGCAGCAGAGGTAACTATGAGGTCTTCCTTTCCTGTGGGGGTCCTCATGAGAGCCAGTTTCTTCATAGCGCTTGATGGTTTTTGCAACTGTACTTAACTTTCAAAGTTCTTGAAATGTTCCATATTGACTGACCTTCATGCCTTAAAGTAATGATGGACAGTCATTTATCTTTGCTTATTTGAGCTGTTCTTGCCATAATATGGACTTGGTATTTACCAAATAGGGCTATCTTCTGTATACCACCCCTACCTTGACACAACACAACTGATTGGCTCAAACGCATTAAGAAGAAATTCCACAAATTAACAAGGCAAACTTGTTAATTTAAATGAATTCCAGGTGACTACCTCATGAAGCTGGTTGAGAGAATGGCAAGAGTGTGCAAAGCTGTCATCAAGGCAAAGGGTGGCTACTTTGAAGAATCTCAAATATATTTTGATTTAACACTTTTTTGGTGACTACATGATTCCATGTATGTTATTTACTAGTTTTGATGTCTTCACTATTATTCTACAATGTAGAAAATAGTAAAAATAAAGAAAAACCCTTTAATGAGTAGGTGTGTCCAAACTTTTGACTGGTCCTGTATACTCTCTCTCTATCTCTGCTGTTCCCTACATTATGCCCACAGCCTCGGGGGTTGCGTAATCCCGTGGTCGTGACACACAGTCATGGCACAATATCAACAATCCTCAGCTTGTGACATTTACAGGGGGTGGCCATGACTCTTCAGGCTTTACAGGCTACTGTACTACTCAAATCCTTCCAAAGCAAGTCCAAACATGCTAGCTCTGACATATTAAAAGCAGTGAGGGCTTCATCACCTTTATTGTTCTGGTTCGGTTGAATGACAGTGTTGGTTGCACTTTACTATTGCAGTAATATGATCCAATTGCTTGTTACTTACAAATGAGTCAACATAGTGAAAATGGGTAATCTAACCAAATGTTTAATATAAGCCCAGTTCTGTTGTGAATGGGATGGCTATTTGCTTTGACTAACACTGTGGGAATGAGCAGCCTGCCTATTTCTGTTGGAACCGAGCAATCAACAGGAAATGCCTGCGCCGAGTGCCAAGAAAAGGTGGGAACACTATCTTCCTTATTGAGACATACAGAACAATAGCTGGGAGAGATATTACTGCCAACAATTGTTTTTACTACTAAACCTACAACATTACTTTAAAAAATATATACATTTAACTAGGCAAGTCTGTTAAGAACAAATTCTTATTTACAGTGACGGCCTAGGAACAGTAGGTTAACTGCCTTCTTCAGGGGTAGAACGACAGATTTTTACCTTGTCCGCTCGGGGATTCGATCTAGCAACCTTAAGGTTACTGGACCAATGCTCTTCCACTAGACTACCTGCCTCCCCATACTTGCTGCTGGCCACAAGAAAGTCTTGACAATATAGTTTCTATGGGCTATTTATTCAAGGGATACTTGAGCTATACTTAAACATGTTAACAGCTAAACCACAGGCATTACTGCAATAAAAAAAAACAGGTTATCCGCTAAGGCTACTAGCCTAGCTTTGCACATGAGAACAACAGTCGTTAACAACAGAACCAATCAATTCCTTCCATTACAGTAACACTAGCGCTTAGCAACGACACTTCACTTTCTCCACATCTTGTTGGCTTACAGCCTGAATTGAACCTCTTCACGTGAGAATTCCAAATATCTCGAACAGTCGCCCCAGCGCAAGTTTCTTTATGTGTATGATGTCAGAATGTACTCACTGTTCTAAAATGTGATTGTTACGCAACATGACACTGCCCTCAAATCAAGGCACGTTGCCTGCTAATTATCTATAGGATATGTCTCAACTTGTCAATTTCTAATTATTTTCTAACAGTTTGAATGTGTGTTCCACCTCCTCAATAATTCACATAAGTAGTAGCCTATTTCAATGTTACAGACAATTTATGTTTGAGGATTTACTGAGCAGCACAAACTTCTTTCTTTGACCAGAGCCCCATGTTTCCCCTGATCAAGTATGAAGACATCTGACTACAGATGCAAACTTTTCCCCACTGGCAAATTTTCTGTCTGGTAACCGCATTGCCTTCATTGTTGTTTTCCTTACAAACAATAACTTTGGACATGTGTGCGTTCCCATCAAAGTAAATGCATTATTTTCTGTATAGCGTGTTGTCGCTTCAACTGTAGCATACCGTATGTATGTATGTATGGAGCATAATATATTTACTGTTTTATTCACGTTTTTCAAGTACTGTTGACAAATCATGGATTCCGATTCTTGCATAGATTGTAATGGACACGTGTGTAAAAAACTTTTTTGAAAGTTGTACTCATTATGATGAGCTAATGCTAAGCTATTTGCCAGATATGTGTGGCATCATGTTTGTTGACATCATACAATGCATTCTGGTTGTATCTGTCAGACCAAAGATGTTATAAAAAACGAGGTGAAGGGATATTTCACTCGATTGACTTATGGTGCTTCAAAAGACAACTGGGAACTCTGAAGAATATGAGGTCAAATCATGACATCAGTGATCTTCGGGTCGGAAATACGGCGCTCTAGAAACAGGCCCGAGTTGGAAGACCGTTCGGAGCAATTTTTCTAAAGGTCAGAGATTTCCGAGTGATTTGTCAAAAACGGTAAACTACTTATTATTTGTGTGTTCCAGTTCTTGTATACACTAACAAGTACATCGAAGATGTGTATGATGAAGTGGCCAAACTTCATATGTTTCAGGAAATGGGCGCAGCCATCTTTGACTATTTGCGTCTTATAGTGAATTGCATTCTGGGATATGGGAGTTTTCGCTTGTCAAAAATAAACAAATATCATAAAGAATTTAGCTGCTGTTAGCTTAGCTGACACACATCTCTTCTGAACAATATTACAATATTATTTCTCCCTTGTTTACAATATACCACAACTCCGCTGAGCACAGGTCTAGCTGTTAGGTCGCTAACATATATTTGTTTTTTTGTCAGCGCAACCTGATATTTAGACTGGTTTTTGGAATGAGTTTGGCTGTGGACATGTTCTGTGTGAGTTTGGATTAGTGATGCACCTATATAACATTTTTGGCCGATACCGATATCCAATATTTTCCTTGACAAAAAAAACGATACCGATAACCGATATTAAACATTTTAGCGGCCTTTAAAGCATTCTAGTAGTTAAATAGTTAACACACACACACGGACACAGCGGTCTAAGGCACTGCATCTCAGTGCAAGAGGCGTCACTACAGTCCCTGGTTCGAATCCAGGCTGAGTCCCATAGGGCTGCGCACAATCGGCCCAGTGTCGTCCAGGTTTGGCCGGGGTAGGCCGTCATTGTAAATAAGAATTTGTTCTTAAAACTGACTTGCCTAGTTAAATAGAGGTTACACACACACAACATTGAAGTATGTCACCATTACCAGTAAAACATAATAAAAACCTATTTCTTTCACTTACTTGCTGTGCTGTTTCATTGCTCATTTGTTCAGTCGTTTCATTCTCAACCAGGATTTCATTATACAAGTAGTATGTCAAGTAGTGAAGTTTCAGCTCTGTATGTCCGTGGCCTCTCTTCCTCGGTGCGCCCTGTCACTGTGTCCGTTTCCATCTTGTCCAGCTGTGTATGTAACATTTCGCGTAAACCCTGTTTCTTGTCTGTATCGATGTAGCGGTGGTAGTACATAGCATCTAGCATGGTGGCGACACAGTAAAGAGAGAATGCCACCGAATCGCTTGTAAACAGCCTGTGTTGGCAGTTTTGTTGAGCAGGCGTTTCAATGCCATGACAGAGGGTATCACGTCTGCTGCAAGCGCAGTTGATGAGCTTAAATTCGAGTCAGTTGATAGAATGGAGCTCACAAGTGTGTTCATGTATCAAACATTTTCTCAAATGCCATTGAAATGGCAGCAGCGGTATGATAACCAGCACATTCATGATCATGCAATACGACTTTCCTCAGTACGAAATCCTCGACGACCCACTATGCTGTCAGACTCAGCATGCTTATGGGGCTGATATTGCTGGTCCACCTGTCAGTCGTGAAGATAATAGCAGTGACGCTATTACAGTGTAACTCCGGTAGGGCAACATCTGAAAAATAGCGCACTTGGTTGTGTGTACCGGTGCTCGACCAGTCGGCGAAAGCCAACATCACCCACGACAGAGAACGGTTGATTGTCAAGGGCAATTAATTAAATTATCTTTGCGTTAATGGATTTTGCCTTTTGAGTTGAAATGCTGAAATGTTCTTACTCTTTCAAATGAAAAGAGTACTCGACTACTCGATCCACACAGCAGACATTGTGTGGGCTAGGTTAGGAATGCTGTGTTGCACATGTAGCACAATTCTACGTGGTGTCATGTACCTACGTTATATAGGTATGCACATCAGCTTTGACATCGGTTTTGCACTTTGGCATTAAACTAGATTTTGGGCCGATGCCGATGTTAGCATTTTTAGCTAATATCGGCCGATTCCGATATATCGTGCATCCCTAGTTTGGATGATGAAGATCGCATTTATCTTTCACAATAAAATGTCAAATTGAGGAAAAGTCGTTTAGACCTTTATTTCCCATCAGTACAAAACATTGTTTAGATGCTTTTCAGACAACAATGCTGTTTAGACTCGTTTGTTGTATCATACGTTCTGTTGCTACTGTTCCAATCACATATTTGCAATGGTACGCTGCAGGGTCCACTCAACAATGATCACAAATATGTGATCGTACGCATCAAAAGGTTTAAAATGTTAAAAATTGAGATTATCTGTACACAATACCCCATAATGTAAAAGCGGTATTTAAAGTAAAAGTAAAGTATTTAACCCCTTTTGTTATGGCAAGCCTAAATAAGTTCAGTAGTAAAAATGTGCTTTACAGGTCACATATTAAGTCTCATTCTGTGTTCAATAATAGTGGTTAACATGATTTTTTAAAGACTACCGCATCTCTGTACCACACATACTGTATACAATTATCTGTAAGGTCCCTCAGTCGAGTAGGACATTTGAAGAATCTCAAATATAAAATATATTTAGATTTATTTAACACTTTTGTGGTTACTACATGAATCCAGACGTGTTACTTGATAGATTTCAGGTGTCTTCGCAGTGTAGAACGTAGTACAAATTAAGAAAAACCCTTGAATGTGTAGATTTTCTAAAACTTTTGACCGGTAGTGTATTTTTTGTTTAGCTCACATAATATAATTTAAAATTATGCATTAATTTGTCGGTAATAGAATAAAACACAGCAAAAACAAATGTAAACCGTAATAGATGCATTTCTATAGCTTCCAAAATATTTTTTACAATGGTGGGGGAGTGCCAAGATGGAAGCTCGGTGGCTTCAAAACAGCCCCCCCCCCCCCCCCCCCCCCCATCAGTCATCTAATGTATATACAGCGCCTTCGGAAAGTATTCGGACCCATAGATTTTTTCACGTTACAGCCTTATTCTAATATTGATCAAATAAATAAAAATCCTCAGCAATCTTCACACAATACCTCCATGATGGCAAAGCAAAACAGGGATTGACATTTTTGCAAATGTATTAAAAATAAAAAACAGAAATACCTTATTTACATAAGTATTCAGACCCTTTGCTATGATAAAAGGAATTGAGCTCAGGTGTATCCTGTTTCCATTGATCATCCTCAAGATGTTTCTACAACTTGATTGGAGTCCACCTGTGATCAATTCAATTGATTGGACATGATTTTGAAAGGCCACACCTGTCTATATAAGGACCCACAGTTGACAGTGCATGTCAGAGCAAAAACCAAGCCATGAGGTCGAAGGAATTGATCGTAGAGCTGGATTGTGATTGTGTGGGGAAGGGTACCAAAACATTTCTGCAGCATTGAAGGTCCCCAAGAACACAGTGGCCTCCATCGTTCTTTAATGGAAGAAGTTTGAAACCACCAAGACACTTTCTAGAGCTGGTCACCGGCCAAACTGAGAAATCGGGGGAGAAGAGCCTTGGTCAGGGAGGTGGCCAAGAACCTGATGGTCACTCTGACAGAGCTCTATAGTTCCTCTGTGGATATGGTAGAACCTTCCAGAAGGACAACCATCTCTGCAGCACTCCACCAATAAAGCCTTTATGGTAGAGTGGCCAGACGAGAAACCACTGCTTCAGAAAGCTCAGGACCTCAGAACGAGGCAAAGATTCACCTTCCAACAGGACAACGAACCTAAGCACACAGCCAAGACAACGCAGGAGTGGCTTCGGGACAAGCCTCTGAATGTCCTTGAGTGGCCCTGCCAGAGCCCGGACATTAACCTAATCGAACATCTCTGGAGAGACCTGAAAATAGCTGTGCAGCGACGCTCCCCAGCCAACCTGACAGAGCTTGAGAGGATCTGCAGAGAAGAATGGGAGAAACTTTCCAGATACAGGTGTGCCAAGCTTGTAGTGTCAAACCCAAGAAGACTCGAGGCTGAAATAGCTGCCAAAGGTGCTTCAACAAAGTACTGAGGAAAGGGTCTGAATACTTATGTTAATGTGATATTTCAGGGGGAAAAAACTATTTAATCAATTTTGGAATAAGTCTATAACCTAACAAAATATGGAAAATGTCAAGGGGTCTGAATGCTTTCCGAAAGCACTGTATATAAAATCATTGGTCAGAACAAAGAAGGGAAGGGGGTTTGTTTGGTTTCATAGTAAGAGGGAGTTATCTGAATGCATGAGATGAATCTGCGCTTTCAGGGGGAAACCAAAATATGAACTTTGTAATGCTTCCTCCAGCATTGTATAGTCACAGCAGTCTACCGAAGGATGAAGCACATGCAATGGAAGAAAATGCATTTTGTGGTATCGTAAATTGGTGGTACCTGCGACAACCAAATTTGATGGACAATGTTGATTGGCAGGTGAAATGATGCGGTTGCAAGGTTAAAAAGTTGGAGTCAGGATTAGGTCAGCACCGTATTGTCCAATAACGTTGTGGGGTGAGCCCAACATACACATCACAGAGCTTTTTTCTCTTCAGGCACAAGCTACAGAGGCTAAAAAGTCAATGGCGTGGTGACGTTGTACACAACTGTGCACAACTTTCAGGGACCCGCATTGTCTTGTTAGTTCTAATTTCAAAACTACTGGAATGACACAAATCCTTTATAAAAACGGATCTTTAACATTCCTCTTGCAACATCGAATCACAGTTGAACAAATAAAAGATGCGTAAGTGACATCAGTCACACTTGCATTGCAAATATCAATGAGTATTTAAGGTAATGATTATTTCGATATGGTTATCATTCTGTGGAAAAATCTAACAGTATTTACGGTAAGGTAGGTCAACACAGAGAGAGTTGATGCCACAGCCACTCTCTGTCGGACCCATTCACTTCTAACTCATGCCCGTGCCACCCCGAATGCAGGAAGTGAGTCAAACAGGAAGTGACACAAGCTAGGTCAAACTTTAGAGTAGCAGTCTTGGGTGTATTTGAATAGGGTTGGACTAAAACAAATTTCAAGCACAATAGCAGCTGTGATAACATTAGTTGTAGTGTTTGGTTGGGGGAGGAAGATAGCAGCAGTTGAGTTCAGGTTTTATATACATTCCTACAAGTCTGCTGCAGCACAGGAAATGCTTGAATGAACATCTTCAAGTAACTGACTGCCAGGCTTGATGGCTGGTTTTGTGGCGAGATAGATAGATGGTGGTACTTCCCACTCCAAGTCTATGGTTTCCTCCCTGCCTTCGTGCTCCATAAATACACAATGAAAGCTGGACTCTGGACCCGGCCCATTACCCAGCATGAAATCAACAGTGCAATTTTCATTAGGCACCAAATGGAAGAACTGAAACAGGATGGAACTACCCAGACTCCCACAAGCAGCGCTAATTTGTATTGTCTGTTGCATATCTTTTCAAAAACGTTATGCCCCAAAGAATATGGCCCTGGCTCTAATGGCTTGGATGGAATGATAACAAATGAGAGGCTTTGTATCTGTGGCCTTAGCCACCAGACCACAGATGAAGCACATCAAATCCACACTGCTGCTTCAGCACAATGACATGGGTCTGACAGCCCAGGCCTAAAACAAGAGTCTGTCTCTGTCCCTTCCTATAGGCATCCAAATCTGATTGGAGACCATTTCTTAAACAAGAGCCAAGCATTTGTATCGATCTGTCTGTCTCTGTCCCTTCGTATAGGCATCCAAATCTGATTGGAGGCCATTTCTTAAACAAGAGCCAAGCATTCATATCAATTTGTCTGTCTTGGGACTCTTCATATAGGCATCCAAACTGAACAGGTGACAGTTTTTAGTTAACAGATGATAGTATTGATCACTCAGCACTTCTAGCCTGACAATGTTTGACAGCTGGGAAAGTCTGTGTAGCTGTGTTGGTTGGGAATAAACAGCAGACAAGGATTTGGGGAGTGACACACACACACCCTAATGCCACTAAAGGCTGGTCGGAACTCAAGAGTAAGTAAGCCCGGGATACTGGAATGCACTTTTTCCCCATGCTTATCCTGCTTCCTGCCATCAGCTCAGTGAGACAGAATTCCGTGAGTCAGGTTCACCCCCCTGCAGCCCCCAATGGACCTCTCACCCTGCCCACTGATCCAATAAAAACATGGACGACAGGATGTTTCATCCTGAATGGAGATGGGGGGGTTCCTTACTTCCCCCATCGTTCTTTCTCTCCCTCTATTTCAGAGCAATGTCAGATCACAGCTCCGCTATCTGCTGTGCCCTGTACTGCTGCTAACATGAAAGGCTAGAGAGCAGATGGGGAAACTCAGAGGTAGCTGATGCTACCGAATACTAATGCACATTATGGGGAGGAATCCTCTTTAAATGGCACAGGGCTCAATCTTAAAGAAAAATTCCACCCCAAAACTATATTTTGGTATGTGTGTATGTATAGTCCCAAAATGTTTTGCATGTCAGATACATGTTACAATACTGTATCTCCCCCTATCGCTCTATATCCCGCCCAAACACCCACCCACACACATACATACAGTACAAACAATGAACACTGTCATTGTTTAAATCAAATAAAATTGTATTAGTCACATGCGCCGAATACAACAGGTGTAGACCTCACAGTGAAATGCTTACTTACAAGCCCCTAACCAACAATGCAGTTTAAAGAATATGGATAAGAAGAAGAAATATAAAATAACAAGTAATTAAAGAGCAGCACTAAAATAACAATAGCAAGACTACAGTGCCTTGCGAAAGTATTCGGCCTCCTTGAACTTTGCGACCTTTTGCCACATTTCAGGCTTCAAACATAAAGATATAAAACTGTATTTTTTTGTGAAGAATCAACAACAAGTGGGACACAATCATGAAGTGGAACGACATTTATTGGATATTTATTTGCGCCACCTTTTGCTGCGATTACAGCTGTAAGTCGCTTGGGGTAGGTCTCTATCAGTTTTACACATCGAGAGACCGACATTTTTTCCCATTCCTCCTTGCAAAACAGCTCGAGCTCAGTGAGGTTGGATGGAGAGCATTTGTGAACAGCAGTTTTCAGTTCTTTCCACAGATTCTCGATTGGATTCAGGTCTGGACTTTGACTTGGCCATTCTAACACCTGGATATGTTTATTTTTGAACCATTCCATTGTAGATTTTGCTTTATGTTTTGGATCATTGTCTTGTTGGAAGACAAATCTCCGTCCCAGTCTCAGGTCTTTTGCAGACTCCACCAGGTTTTCAGGTTTTCCAGGTTTTCTTCCCATCAATTTTAACCATCTTCCCTGTCCCTGCTGAAGAAAAGCAGGCCCAAAGCATGATGCTGCCACCACCATGTTTGACAGTGGCGATGGTGTGTTCAGGGTGATGAGCTGTGTGGCTTTTACGCCAAACATAACGTTTTGCATTGTTGCCAAAAAGTTCAATTTTGGTTTCATCTGACCAGAGCACCTTCTTCCACATGTTTGGTGTGTCTCCCAGGTGGCTTGTGGCAAACTTTAAACAACACTTTTTATGGATATCTTTAAGAAATGGCTTTCTTCTTGCCACTCTTCCATAAAGGCCAGATTTGTGCAATATACGACTGATTGTTGTCCTATGGACAGAGTCTCCCACCTCAGCTGTAGATCTCTGCAGTTCATCCAGAGTGATCATGGGCCTCTTGGCTGCATCTCAGATCAGTCTTCTCCTTGTATGAGCTGAAAGTTTAGAGGGACGGCCAGGTCTTGGTAGATTTGCAGTGGTCTGATACTCCTTCCATTTCAATATTATCGCTTGCACAGTGCTCCTTGGGATGTTTAAAGCTTGTGAAATCTTTTTGTATCCAAATCCGGCTTTAAACTTCTTCACAACAGTATCTCGGACCTGCCTGGTGTGTTCCTTGTTCTTCATGATGCTCTCTGCGCTTTTAACGGACCTCTGAGACTATCACAGTGCAGGTGCATTTATACGGAGACTTGATTACACACAGGTGGATTGTATTTATCATCATTAGTCATTTAGGTCAACATTGGATCATTCAGAGATCCTCACTGGAGAGAGTTTGCTGCACTGAAAGTAAAGGGGCTGAATAATTTTGCACGCCCAATTTTTCAGTTTTTGATTTGTTAAAAAAGTTTGAAATATCCAATAAATGTCGTTCCACTTCATGATTGTGTCCCACTTGTTGATTCTTCACAAAAAAATACAGTTTTATATCTTTATGTTTGAAGCCTGAAATGTGGCAAAAGGTCGCAAAGTTCAAGGGGGCCGAATACTTTCGCAAGGCACTGTATATACGAGGGTACCAGTACAGAGTCAATGTGAGGGGGCACCGGAAAGTTGAGGTTATATGTACATGTAGGTAGAGTTATTAAAGTGACTATGCATAGATGATAACAGAGAGTAGCAACGGTGTAAAAGAGGAGGGGCAATGCAAATGGTCTGGAGTATTATGGCTTAGGGGGAAAAGGTGTTAAGAAGCCTCTTGGACCTAGACTTGGCGCTCCGGTACCACTTGCCGTGCGGTAGCAGAGAGAACAGTCTATGATTAGGGTGGCTGGAGTCTTTGACAATTTTCAGGGCCTTCCTCTGATACCGCCTGGTATAGAGGTCCTGGATGGCAGGAAGCTTGGACCCAGTGATGTACTGCGCCGATCACACTACCCTCTATAGTGCCTTGCGGTCGGAGGCCGGGCAGTTGCCATACCAGGCAGTGATGCAACCAGTAGGATGCTCTCGATGGTGCAGCTGTAGAACCTTTTGAGTATCTGAGGACCCATGACAAATAATTTCAGTCTCCTGAGGGGGAATAGGTTTTGTTGTGCCCTCTTCACGACTGTCTTGGTATGCTTGGACCATGTTAATTTGTTGGTGATGTGAACACCAAGGAACTTGAAACTCTCAACCTGCTCCACTGCAGCCCCGTCGATGAGAATGGGGGTGTGCTTGGTCCTCCTTTTCCTGTAGTTTGTCTTGATCAAGTTGAGGGAGAGGTTGTTGTCCTGATACCACACGGCCAGGTCTTTGACCTCCTCCCGGCACGACTCCAACACCATCATTAAGTTTGCCGATGACACAATAGTGGTAGGCCTGATCACCGATAGGCTGTCTCGTTGTTGTCGGTGATCAGGCCTACCACTATTGGTAGGCCGGCAGCTCAGGACAGACGGGCGGCTCCGGCAGCTCAGGACAGACGGGCGGCTCCGGCAGCTCAGGACAGACGGGCGGCTCCGGCAGCTCAGGACAGACGGGCGGCTCCGGCAGCTCAGGACAGACGGGCGGCTCCGGCAGCTCAGGACAGACGGGCGGCTCCGGAAGCTCAGGACAGACGGGCGGCTCCGGCAGCTCAGGACAGACGGGCGGCTCCGGCAGCTCAGGACAGACGGGAGGCTCCGGCAGCTCAGGACAGACGGGAGGCTCCGGCAGCTCAGGACAGACGGGAGGCTCAGGACAGACGGGAGGCTCCGGCAGCTCAGGACAGACGGGAGGCTCCGGCAGCTCAGGACAGACGGGAGGCTCTAGCAGCGCTGAGCAGGCGGGAGCACTTGTAGGGAGGAGACGGAGAGACAGCCTGGTGCGGGGGGCTGCCACCGAGGGCTGGTGTGGAGGAGGCACCGTATAGACCGGACCGTGGAGGCGCACTGGAGGTCTCGAGCACCGAGCCTGCACAACCCTACCTGGCTGGATACTCCCCGTAGCCAGGCCAGTGCGGCGAGGTGGAATAGACCGCACTGGGCTGTGCTGGCGAACCGGGGACACCATGCGTAGGGCTGGTGCCATGTACCCCGGCCCGAGGAGACCAGATACGCTGAGCCGGCTTAATGGCACCTGGGTCGATGCCCACTCTAGCCCAGCCGATACGAGGCGCTGCTATGTAACGCAACGGGCTATGCCTGCGCACCGGGGACACTACTAAATGACACCAATAAAAAGAAGAGACTTGCTTGGTTCAAGAAACACGAGCAATGGACATTAGACTGGTGGATCATTTTTTTTCAACAGGACAATGACCCAACACACAACCAGGCTGTGTAAGGGCTATTTGACCAAGAAGGAGAGAGATGTTTGGGATGAGTCAGACTGCAGAGTGAAGGAAAAGCAGCCAACAGGTGCTCAGCATATGTGGGAACTCTTTCAAGACTGTTGGAAAAGCATTCCAAGTGAAGCTGGTTGGGAGAATGCCAAGATTGTGCAAAGCTGTCATCAAGTCAAAGGGTGGCTACTGTAAAATATATTTGAATTTGTTAAACACTTTTTTGGTGACTACATGATTCCATATGTGTTATAGTGTTGATGTCTTCACTATTCACTAAAATAGTCTTCACTAAAATAGTAAAAATAAAGAAAAAACCTTTAAATGAGTAGGTGTTCTAAAACTTTTGACCGGTAGGTTGTCCACACACACGGCCAAAAGGATGTGGACAGCCCTTCAAATTAGTGGATTTGGATTTGGCGAGTGCTGAAGCACGTAGCGAGTAAAAATCGTCTGTCCTCAGTTGCAACACTCACTACCGAGTTCCAAACGGCCTCTTGAAGCAACGTCAGCACAAGAACTGTTATTCGGGAACTTCATGAAATGGGTTTCCATGGCCGAGCAGCCGCACACAAGCCTAAGATCACGATGAGCAATGCCAAGAGTCGGCTGGAGTGGTGCCATTGGACTCTGGAGCAGTGGAAACGCGTTTAGCAGATGCCAAGAAAACGCTACCTGCCCCAATGCATAGTGCCAACTGTAACGTTTGGAGGAGGAATAATGGTCTGGGGCTGTTTTTCATGGTTTGGGCTGGGCCGCTTAGTTCCAGTGAAGGAAAATCTTAACTCTACAGTATACAATGACTTTCTAGACAATTACAACTTTGTGGCAAAAGTTTGGGGAAGGCCCTTTGCTGTGCACAAAGCGAGGTCTATACAGAAATGGTTTGTCAAGACCCATGTGGAAGAACATGACTGGACTGCAAGAGCCCTGACCGCAACCCCATCAAACACCTTCGGGATGAATTGGAAAGCTGACTGCGGGCCTAATCGCCCAACATTAATGCCCAACCTCACTCATGCTCTTGTGGCTGAATGGAAGCAAGTCCCCGCAGCAATGTTCTAACATCTAGTGGAAAGCCTTCCCTGAAGAGTGGAGGCTGTTATAGCAGCAAAGGAGGGACCAACTCCATATTTATGCCCATGATGAACAGGTGTCCATATACTTTTGGCTATGTAAAGTATTTCAAAAGACAGAAATACAGCCGGTATGATAGATTTTGAATCATATGATACAGAATGCCTCATATGATGCTGCGTTTTTAAAAGTTATACATCTTGAAAACACAATCAAGTTAATGTGGCTAGTTGCAATAACCGTCATAACCGTTCATAGGTTGACTCACTGTAAGCCATTTTTCAATTCTGTATATTTTGTAGTAGGACAACAAAATACCTGTGAACTGAGGAACAACAGTCAATTTTACAACAGAATGTTAAACTTTATAGCGTTGAGCGGCTGGTGCTCTATTGCTCTGCTGTAGCGGCTTTGAGGGTATCTCACGCTCTGGTTTCATATTGCACCCAAATGTTAGCTTAGCTGGCTAGCACTCTGGCGTCGAAACAGCTGCAGAAAGAAACACATGCTACAGCAGGTGGTGTAAACCTCAGCTAATCCACACTAGACCAGATTATTTTCCTGACACACACACACACATTCTAAACCATAACAAAGATCCTGTAGGTGCTTGCCATAGTTTTTGGAAAAGAGAGCATGTGCTTCTGATTTGGGGTGAAGCCTTTTTGCTAATTCCTCCAATAACAATATGAAGCTGGGCCTCTTTGACTTGGACCCACATGCCCCCACACACACACACACGTGTGGTTTAGCAGATTTGAAAAAAATACACAAGCGATTGTCCACATTAGGTCAGACGGCATAACAACATACTAGAGGTCGACCGATTAAATCGGAATAGCCGATTAATTAGGGCCGATTTAAAGTTTTCATAACAATCGGAAATCGGTATTTTTGGGCGCCGATTTGCTGATTTTTTACATTTTTGTTTTATTTTTTATACCTTTACTTAACTAGGCAAGTCAGCTTAGAACACATTCTTATTTTCAATGACAGCCTAGGAACGGTGGGTTAACTGCCTTGTTCAGGGGCAGAACGACAGATTTTCACCTTGTCAGCTCGGGGGAACCAATCTTGCAACCTTACAGTTAACTAGTCCAACGCAATAACGACCTGCCTCTCTCTCGTTGCACTCCACAAGGAGACTGCCTGTTACGCGAATGCAGTGAGCCAAGGTAAATTGCTAGCTAGCATTAAACTTATCTTATAAAAAACAATCAATCATAATCACTAGTTAACTACACATGGTTGATGATATTACTAGATATTATCTAGCGTGTCCTGCGTTGCTTATAATCTGACTGAGCATACAAGCATACAAGTATCTGACTGAGCGGTGGTAGGCAGAAGCAGCACTTTTGTGCGTTTTACCAGCAGCTCTTCATTGTGTGTCAAGCATTGCGCTGTTTATGAGGCTGGTGTAACCGAAGTGAAATGGCTAGCTAGTTAGCACGCGCTAACTAGAGGGACGGAAGCTATACTGTTTCACTGGCAAGACTAAAGTGCCAAGTGTTGACCAAGGAACAGATTCGGAAATATTCACCACTAAAAACAGGCCACAAATAAGAACAAAATGTAAAAAGCATTGACATTCAACAACGTATGTGTATCGAATGCTAACTAGGTTGACCATGATTCATTCCACACATTAAAAGGGGCCTGAGGCAATGACATCAGAAACTTGCAATTTAGTCAAACCCGTGGGGTTCAGTTATCTGCTTTCAAGCCAGTAGTAGGCCTTCGGAGAGCACGGTATGAAAAACGAGCACAGCCGGGGTCCGTAAGCTGTCCTTTTCCAATTACAATTAATTCTGAAATAGGTCTGCCTACCATAGTAGTTTTAAATATTAAAGACGAGTCAGAGCAAGACTTAACTTTTTTTATTTTCTACTAGCACTGACTTAGCTGATAGCTACCTTATTGAGTAATAATGTACATTTCTATGACAAGGATTGTGGTTGTCCCACCTAGCTATCTTAAGATGAATGTACTAACTTTAAGTCACTCTGAATAGGAACATCTGTTAAATGACAAAAATGTTGAGAGAGATAGACCAGCTGAATGAAGACATCAAATCCACTGACAGGGGATAAGGAATCAGGATCTTTAATCAAGGATTTGCGCTCAGCGGCAGATCAAGTATTGAAGAGGTTTTTCTTTGGTGACAAAAGTGCCATGCTTCATTACTGAACTAAGTGGATTCTGTAGGTTGATGTTTTAAGCAAAAATATTCAAGCTAATGGGCATTGTCTACAAAGTTCCATCACCTTTTGGGGCAATGCTTTACAAAGACCTCCTTGCAGGGTAACTCATGGGTGGTGTCTCAAATGACACCCTATTCCCTAGTAGGGCCCTGCTCAAAAGTAGTTCACTATATTGGGTATAGGGTGCATTTGGGATCACCCCTGCTGTTTGCAGGGTAAATGTATGGGTATAACTTTTGACTTTAACCAAAAAGCAAGTATGCAACCGTGGGGATGTTGGTTTTGATTAGCACCTTACAAAGGATGTACCATTTTCAACTCATTTCATACCTTACCACCATTAGAAACTTATTCCATTTTCCATAGGTAGCCATTGAGAATCACTAGATGTCGTACTATTCATAATACAATATAGGCCCATGATGTTGTATTAGTTGAGAAACCCATTCCATTTTCCATATAGGATGCATTTGAGAATCGCTGGTTGTCGTACTATACATTAGCCTACATAGTATTTGTCATTTCCAGTATTAAATAGGTCACTCCCTATCCTACAGCACCTTCAGTCAAGTCAACCCCATCCCTCTTAAATGCAGCTAGCCCGCTCCATCAGGAATAATGGCTCCTGCACCAATTAAACACCAATGAAACAGCATGAATAATAGAGGCGCTATTGGCTGGCTAACCTGATTCCAGCGCACACGTTTAATTACTGTGGGTCGATCTATTCCTAGGTGGGTTCGCCATCATTTCTCTCTCCCGTCTGAGGAGAAACCGGGGTTGGGGTGTGTGTGTGAGTGGTATATCTGAAACATTGTTTAAAAATATATATATAATGTGTGTGTGTATTAGGGCTGGGCGATATATTGAATTAATTTGATTCATTCAAATGTTTGTTTTAGCGCAATGCTTCAAAGTGGAATAGACTGGGATATGTGACAGAAGACAAGCTGAGCTCTTCCTTTTCAAATGTCTGGAATGCCCTTTTATGGATGTACAGATACTAGTCCACCCACAGATGGAGGAATCAGGGTTGGGTGAAGTTGCCCCTAGATGCTGATCTTGGGTCAGTTTAGCATTTCCCCCACTAATGGTTAATGTTAGGATTGGAAGTTGATCCTTATCTGTCCCTATGGGAATCGTCACCACGATTGTAAGTAAGCATTTCACTGTAAGGTCTACACCTGTTGTATTTGGCGCATGTGACAAAGTGTGCAGGTCTCTTAATGTGTGAAGAGGTTGTCAAAGCCCACCCAAATGTAATTTGAGTAAACAGAACTATTCCTTTAAAAACGCACCACCAGGGGCAAACGACCTGCCCCCCAGGACACCTAGAGCACCCGATGTCACAGGAAGGCCAAAAAGATCATCAAGGACAACAACCACCCGAGCCGCTGCCTGTTCACTCCGCTACCATCTAGAAGGCGAGGTCAGTACAGGTGCATCATAGCTGGGACCGAGAGACTGAAAAACAGCTTCTATCTCAAGACCATCAGACTGTTAAACAGTCATCACTAACACGGTGAGGCTACTGCCTATATACAGATTGAAATCACTGGCCACTTTAATAAATGGATCACTAGTCACTTTAATCATGTTTACATATCTTGCATTACTCATCTCAAATATATATACTGTATTTTGTACTATCTGTTGCATCTTGCCTATGCCACTCTGTCATTGGTCATCCATATATTTATATGTATATATTCTTATTACATTCCTTTAGTTAGATTTGTGTGTATTAGGTAGTTGTTGAATTGTTAGATTACTTGTTAGATATTGCTGCACTGTAGGAACTAGAAGTATTTCGCCTCACTCGCAATAACATCTGCTAACCATGTCTATGGGACCAAAAACATTTGATTTGATATTGATTAAAATGGCAATCTGGGATTCAAACAACAACAGGTAGCCCCCTACCACTTTTTGGATAAAGAGCTGAGGGATGGAGCTGGAGAAATGTAACCACTTTCAAATTTAAGTCTTCTCTGCATTCTCCACCATTGTTCAATCCCTAAGGAGAGCTCCATAGCCTTGGCTCAGGAAGCCAACTTCCCCGCTCTTGTTACCCAGAGATAGACGACACATCTGGGCCAGCAATGAGGGATCTCTCCCCTGGGTCACCAGACTGGCTCCCGTTGTGTATATGCACAGGTGCCAAAATGGTGCAGGGTACCATATTCATTAAAGGAATAGTGTGTTATTTTGGCAATTAAGTGATTTTTATACACACCCAGAGTCAGATGAACTCATGGATACCATTGTTATGTCTTTGCGTGCAATTTGAGGGAAAGTAGTTTCGCGAGGCATTGCTAACTAGCGTTAGCGCAATGACTGGTAGTCTACCAGAACTCCACCACCCATCTACCTCAGCTATAATGGGGGCCAACTAAAGAAATACACGATTATGAAATTATGAAGTTGCAAAAGCGGCTACTGGTTTGTTAGAAACTTATGTGAATGTAACAGAGTCCATGTCTGCCACTATAATGATACTTACATTCAAACCGGCACATTAGACTCAAACAAACCATGCAAACTTCTGGAGCAAAAACCAAGCTTGTCACACCAGGCATGTAGATCTCAGGTTCGGTGACGTCCTTGTGGGATGCTAACGCAGCTACCTGGTACATTCACACATTGAGGTAATAAGTGTTTCAACGCGTGTTCTCTGAGGTGTTGGGGAGTAAAATCGTTGTGGAAAAAACTATTGTTTTGAATAACGAAATTACTGCCCATAGTTCAGAAAATATGACATGTTGCTCAAGGACAATGCGAACAAGACATCAAATTGAAGTCGGAAGTTTACATACACTTAGGTTGGAGTCATTAAAAAACGTGTTTTTCAACCACTCCACAAATTTCTTGTTAACAAACTATTGTCTTGGCAAGTCAGTTGGGACATCTACTTTGTGCATGACAAGTAAATTACCCAACAATTGTTTACAGACAGATTATTTCACTTATAATTCACTGTATCACAATTCCAGTGGGTCAGAAGTTTACATACACTAAATTGACTGTGCCTTTAAACAGCTTGGAAAATTCCAGAAAATTATGTCATGGCATTAGAAGCTTCTGATAGACTAATTGACATAATTTGGAGGTGTACCTGTGGATTTATTGCAAGGCCTACCTTCAAACTCAGTGCCTCTTTGCTTGACATCATAGGAAAATCTAAAGAAATCAGCCAAGATCTCAGAAGAAAAATGGTAGACCTCCACAAGTCTGCTTCATCCTTGTGAGCAATTCCCAAACACCTGAAGGTATCATGTTCATCTGTACAAACAATAGTACGCAAGTATAAACACCATGGGACCACGCAGGCGTCATACCGCTCAGGAAGGTGACGCGTTCTGTCTTCTAGATATGAGCGTACTTTGGTGCGAAAAGTGCAAATCAATCCCAGAACAGCAGCAAAGAACCTTGTGAAGATGCTGGAGAAGCGGGTACAAAAGTATCTATATACACAGTAAAACGAGTCCTATATCGACATAACCTGAAAGACCGCTCGGCAAGGAAGAAGCCATGGCTCCAAAACCGCCATAAAAAAGCCTGACTACGGTTTGCAACTGCACATGGGGGACAAAGATCGTACTTTTTGGAGAAATGTCCTCTGGTCTGATGAAACACAAATAGAACTGTTTGGCCATAATGACCATCGTTATCTTTGGAGGAAAAAGGGGGAGGCTTGCAAGCCAAAGAACACCTTTGGCTTGCTTTGCTACAGGAGGGACTGGTGCACTCCACAAAATAGATGGCATCATGAGAAAAATTATGTGGATATATTGAAGCAACATCTCAAGACATCAGTCAGGAAGTTAAAGCTTGGTCGCAAATGGGTCTTCCAAATGGACAATGACCCCAAGCATACTTCCAAAGTTGTGGCAAAATGGCTTAAGGACAAAAAAGTCAAGGCATTGGAGTGGCCATCACAAAACCCTGACCTCAATCCTATGGAAAATTTGTTGGTAGAACTGAAAAAGCATGGGCGAGCAAGGAGGCCTTCAAACCTGACTCAGTTACACCAGCTGTCAGGAGGAATTGGCCAAAATTCACCCAACTTATTGTGGGAAGGTTGTGGAAGGCTACCCAAAACGTTTGACCAAGTTAAACAATTTAAAGGCAATGCTACCAAATACTTATTGAGTGTATGTAAACTTCTGACCCACTGGGAATGTGATGAAAGAAATTCAAGCTGAAATACATTTCTCTCTCTACTATTATTCTGACATTTCGCAATCTTAAAATAAAGTGGTGATCATAACTGACCTAAGGCAGGGAATTTTTACTAGGATTAAATGTCAGGGATTGTGAAAAACTGAGTTTAAATGTATTTGGCTAAGGTGTATGTAAACTTCCAACTTCAACTGTATAAGAAATGCTTCAAATGACCTGCCCACCTTGGCAAGCACAAGTAACAACAACAACAAAGATGGCGGTGAAAAAACAGTGCTTAGGCCTAGGAGTGTGAACATTTAAACAAAGTTGGTATCCTTTACATTAAGAAAATCCATAACCCAATTTATTTTGTTTGTAATTTTGTTTGGGGAAAAACAAACAATCACAGTACAATTATCAAAAAAACATTATTTTCCATGTTGAAGCCTAACTAGACTTCAGCCTGTAAAGGTCTGTGGATAGTAAGGTAATTTAAATAAAACCAGAAAGCTAAAGGCAAACAATTTGCTAGGCCTGCAAGACAAGATATAGCGAGAAATAGATTACAAAGAAAAAAAAATTCTGCCTGCCCCCTCCTCTCTCCCTCATGTTGGTTTGCCTGCTCTTGTTCTTTACCAGAGATCTGTATTTAATAATAAGATGCTCATGTCTCCGCCCTAACAATGGGAGTCATTGTCCCGAAGGCGGGAAGGCAGGTGACAAGCTTAGTGCCAAAATAAGCCCGTAGAAACACATTGGGTTAATTTTGGACAGATTTTGGTGAGACTGAGACCTCTTGCTTCGTCTCTTCCTCTCGGTCTTCACTAATGATGCAAGTGTGTGTTCAGTCTTCGGTCTGTTGCTTGTAGAATATCTTAGCCTATTCATTGATAATAGGCCCTGCTTTACTGAAGTTGCTAGACATTGTAAGCCAAGAAATGGCAAGATAGAGCTTTCCATTGCGAGATACAGCATTTGATTGCTGATAGATAGGCCTATTGCATGGTTCTGACTGGTGGCCGACCTGCCTATACTGTGCCACTCCCCTTTCGCTCTGTCCCTCACTACCTCGCTATGAAAAATGAAAGTGGTTGTGTTCTCGGAAGTACAATAACTAACCAGTTTCATCCGTTCTAAAAATACTGAATCTTAGGCATCTCGACACTCATTAATGAGAGTTGGCACTCTCCACCACTACATCATCGTCGTTAACTTTGAAAAATGGCAAAGAAAAGCAAGCAATTTATTCCCCCTCCGAGTATCTTTGCTAGATCCCATTTGTTCTTCATTTCATGCACCTTGGTTTAGGTGTAGGCTACTGTGTATTACTGTGGAGTGGGTAGCGAGTCGCGACTGTTCAAAAAATGTACCCACAAGCCTGTAAGGGGTTATAGAATGAATTCTGAAAATGAAAAAATGGCAGTGTGGATATTGGAGTGTGTTGAAGGACACTAGAGAAGAAAAAAAACATCTAGGTAAACACAATTACTTCCTTTCCTTTTCACTGTCTGTGGGGAACTTTCTGGCTTAGCCACTGAAAAAGTATGTGTACATGTGTTAGGCGAGTACGAGAACATCTGCCGCTTAGGGATCCCGCAAGACAAAGCTAATATGATACGATGTTATGATATATACATTTTTTAAGTAACTTTCAACTCTGCTCTGCCAAAGTAAAGAAAAACCATTTTTTATTAAATAAACATGAAGAATTTGTGTGTACACATGGGGCTTGCATTTCAAGATTTCAAGTTATAGGGGATAGATTGAAAAAGATGATAAAGAACATTGAGGAAAAGGACATCAGATCTATGAGAATGTATTTATGTATGAAGCATGAAGTATTTCTAAAACTCAGTCACTGCTGCAATGACAGAAGCGTGCCATTTATCAACAGGTAAAACCTGGCAAGCCTGTTACCTCATACAATAGAAATTTAGCTAAGAGCAAAGACAGGCGCATTTTGTTCAAAAGTTAGGGATATTGAAATTGTCCTCACTTAGCCTGCAGAGCATAAATCATTTTCAGTTTCTATCGCAAAATGTGGCAATGAAGCACATAGAGTTATGACAGTGGTTAGACCTACCTTATGTGTGTTCTGTACAATATTACCCAAGTGGGTTGGACTGAAAAACAATGCTAAGTAGCTTATAAATACAAGAAGAGAGCCATTGGAGGTAATCATTAGCATATTCTACTGTCCTCATTGATTTCTGTGTTATTAGAGCAATTAGATTAGGCTGGCATACTATATACAGGTAACTGCCAAAATAAAGGAAACACCAACAAAGTGTATTAAAGGTCCAATGCAACCATTTTTATCTCAATATCAAATCATTTCTGGGTAACAATGAAGTACCTTAATGTGACTGTTATCAATAAAAAAAATGTCCAAAATAAACAAAAATAGCATCTTAGCAAAGTGCAATTTCTCAAGCAAGAATTATGCTAGGACTGTCTGGGAGCGGTCTGAGGGGGAAACTGAAAATGAGCTGTTAACAGCAGAGAGATTTGGAACTCTCTGGCTGCAGTCCAAACACTTAAACGACACACCCTATCCCCTCAGCCCTCAAATTAAGTGGACACTTCTGATGACGCATCATGACGTTTGACGAGTATACACTTGCAGGACGAGGGAGGAAGGAATCATTTCTAAATAGACCACCCTTGGCCGGAAATTCATCACTCGTTGATCCGGCGATGATTATGTTTTCAGCCACCGGTAGCTTGTGGGTACTTTATATGCGCAACAATCAATTATGATTGCATGTCTACTTCTATTAAATATATAATTATTAATATACGCCTACTGTAAGATAGCTAGCAAATTAATTAGCTAATGTTAGAAATTGGATATGTAGACGGGCGAGTCGGTCAAGGATCGATTCAGACAAGGTGGTAAATTGTATGACAAGCTACAGTTTATTCAGAGTGAAGATATCTAGAACAGCGTAATTACGGCTCTCCCGCTGGTTCGTACGGAACTGCAGACAAAGAGACCGATACAATCAGTACACCACTTATATATAGAACAGAAAGTAGGTTGATTCTGGAAGATCGGATCTTTGGATTGGTTCAGCTGGGGTGTAGTCTGTAGTCTTCCGCCATTGGCTCAGTTGTCTGTCCGTCATCGTAGAATCCTCTTCGGGCACACAATGTTCAGCTACAAAGGAGATTATGTGGGTGTGCGCTGGTTTTGGCCATTAGTGTAATGCGGGAGCTATCCTGTAGGGGACCCCACAGGCTCTACTTTGAGTTGTAGCCCTTTATTAACAATAGTTTGGTCACCTGCATAAGAAATAGCATTTCTCTACACTAACTAATGTTAGCCTGCCTAGCTGGAACTTCTGACTTACAATGTCTAACTTATTTGCATCTGTTTTTTACTTACACTTGTATGTTGACTTCTCCATTGATGTTGTTTTTAAGTTTTCGCTGACTTTTCTTAGCGGATTGAATTATGGGGACTTTCAGGCCCCGGAGTGAACATAATCGTACACTCGCAAAGCTGACTAAAAACGTGGGCTGAGGGGTTCCCTTGCTTGGCTAATCATTTGGACCACCCTCCAAGATGGTGACGGGGATTCCCCCAAGGGCATAAGGCGAGGGTAAGTCATTTAAGTGTTTGGACCGCAGGTGAAAATGCATAGTGATGTCACCAGGTGTAACCATTAGTCCAAACAGTAAACTGGAGTATGCAATGGCCAAATTCAGGTAGGTCCCTCACAGTTTCTTAAGTTTAAGAAACATTTTGCAACAGAATCGACATAATGAAAACATCAATGAGTGCATCGATGACGTTATCCCTACAGTGACTGTATGTACATACCCCAACCAGAAGCCATGGATTACAGGCAACATCCACACTGAGCTAAAGGGTAGAGCTGCCCCTTTCAAGGAGCGGGACTCTAAACTGGAAGCTTAGAATAAATCCCGCTATGCCCTCCGACGAACCATCAAACAGGCAAAGCGTCAATACGAATGAGGCATTGCAAACCATTACAGATTACAGAAGCACAGCCGAAAGCTGCCCAGTGACACAAGCCTACTGGACGAGCTAAATTACTTCTATGCTCGCTTCGAGGCAAATAACACTGAAATATGCATGAGAGCATCAGCTGTTCCGGACGACTGTTTGATCCCGCTCTCCATAGCAAGACCTTTAAATTGGTCAACATTCACAAGGGCCAGAAGGATTACCAGGACGTGTACTCTGAGCACGCGCTGACCAACTGGCAAGTGTCTTCACTGACATTTTCAACCTCTCCCTGTCTGAGTCTGGCAGCTTCATTAAATAGTACCCATAAAACACCAGTCTCAACGTCAACAGTGAAGAGGTGAGTCCGGGTTACAGGCCTTATAGGCAGAGTTGCAAAGAAAAGGCCATATCTCAGACTGGCCAATAAAAAGAAAAGATTAAGATGGGCAAAAGAACACAGACATTGGACAAAGGAACTCTGCCAGGCATCCCGGAGTGGCCTCTTCGCTGTTGCCGTTGAGACTGGTGTTCTGCGGGTACTATTTAATGAAGCTGCCAGTTGAGTACTTGTGAGGGGTCTGTTTCTCAACCACGACACTCTAATGTACTTGTCCTCTTGCTCAGTTGTGCACCGGGGCCTCCCACTCCACTTTCTATTCTGGTAGAGCCAGTTTGCGCTGTTCTGTGAAGGGAGTAGTACACAGCATTGTATGAGATCTTCAGTTTCTTTGCAATTTCTCCAATTTCTCAGAACAAGAATAGACTGACGAGTTTCGGAAGAAAGTTATTCGTTTCTGGCCATTTTGAGCCTGTAATCGAAACTACAAATGCTGATGCTCCAGATACTCAACTAGTCTAAAGAAGGCCAGTTGTATTGCTTCTTTAATCAGAACAGTTTTTGTAATTTCAAAAGGGTTTTCTAATTATCAATTAGCCTTTTAAAATGCTAAACTTGGATTAGCTAACACAATGTGCCATTGGAACACAGGAATGATGGTTGCTGATAATGGGCCTCTGTACGCCTATGTAGACATTCCATTAAAAATCATCCGTTTCCAGCTACAATATCCATTTACAACATCAACAATGTCTACACTGTATTTTAATGGAAAACAATGTGCTTTTCTTGCAAAAACATAGACATTTCTAAGTGACCCCAAACTTTTGAACGGTAGTCTACATATTACCTCAATTACGTCGACTAACCGATGCCCCCGCACATTGACTCCGTACCAGTACCCCCTATATATAGCCTCGCTATTGTTATTTTACTGCTGCTCTTTAATTATTTGATACTTTTATTTCTTCTTTTTTTAAGGTATTTTTCTTAACTGCAATGTCAGTTAAGGGCTTGTAAGTAAGTATTTCACTGTAAGCATTTCACCTGTTGTATTCGGCGCATGTGACAAATACCATTATATTTTATTTGATTATAGGGAAAGCCATCCATCCCACCAAAACAGGCTTAAATGTCAGGTAGTCTTTTCAAACAGCTCTTACACTAAAAGGGTGGAAATATATATAAAACTGTCTCAGGCTAAGTCCAGAATCTCCCAATTAACGGAGGCGCATAAAGATGGCGGCCCCCATACACTTACCACAAATTCCTTGTTTTGCTAAATTTGACTTATTGTACATTGCTCTCTGTCGCTCTTTTGTTGGTATAGTCATTAGCAAAGTATAGCCTACATGACCCACCTTTAGCTTCAAGACGCAGGCAATTTGAAAAAAAACTAAAAAGAAGACTGTTCTGATTTATTGGCACATTGAACCATATCGCCCGCTGTTGTTACACTCAGTGGATAGTGCTAAAATGTTGTGAAATTGTTAGATTATATTCCTTGTTAGATATTACTGCATGTTTGGAACTAGAAGCACAAGCATTTCGCTACACTCGCATTAACACCTGCTAACCATGTGTATGTGGAAAAATGTATTTGATTTGAAATAATTACGTCATATCTGAATTCTGCCAGCTTTACGCACGTTCGCCATTGGGCTGAGATCCAGTGACAGAGACACACACACTGCCTATGCTCCTTTGAGACACCTCTTTCAAAGTAACTGAGATCTCTTCTTCTAGCCATGGTAGCCAACATAATGGGCAATGGGTATTTTTATACATGACCCTAAGCATGATGGGATGTTAATTGCTTAATTAACTCAGGGACCACACCTGTGTGGAAGCACATGCTTTCAATATACTTTGTATCGATCATTTACTCGAGTGTTTCCTTTATTTTGGCAGTTCCCTGTAGGTACCCTATGCAGTTCCATTGCCTGGATCAAGTATGTTTTACCATGCAGTTCTGGAATGTAGGCTATGGGTGGATGGAATTCATAACAAACGGTTTAACTCGGTGAAAATAGCTCCATGTAGCCTAGAATAACGGGAAAGTGTCTCTTTGAAAAGAGGGGTCTATGCAAGGCAAACGCTTTCTATGGCGAGCAAAACATTAATAAATGTAGACTTATTAACAAGCTAGTAATTTAGCCAATGCAATTGTATATTATTTTGGTCTATAAAACGGTTGGTCAGTATGAGTATAGCCTAACCTTCTTTGGCATTAAGATAGCTTTACCGTCATATTATTCTTTGTCGTACATTCTTAAAAGAAACAAAAAGGAGACTACGAGGGCAGACTTTGATTGATAAATCCAGAGAAATTGACTGTCTAGTCCGAGTGACCTACAACAAACTCAACCAAATGTCATTGAATTATGGATGTGTGAGGTTGCTGCTACAGACCATGGAACAGCTCTCAAAATGTAGCCTAGCTATCTTGTAACAACATATAACAACCACTCCGAATTGGAAACATTACTACAGACGCCCACTCTCAAAAATAACGGATTACATGCGTGCTGGGCAATGTAAGTAGCTTAGCCTACCTTGGAACACAACTCGGAGAAGAGCGGTCTATTTCCCATGTCGCAAAAAGATTCATAGGCACGGGCATGGGACCATCCGACCCACCCGAATTCGAACCCATGCCTCCCGCCCCAACCGCGGCTCCGGGAGCAGATTGCATAGGTGCCGGGGGTGGTCCACCGATCCCGCCGCCGCTACCTGGGTTCAGGAAAGCGGCCCGCACTCCTCCTCTCTCTACGGCCGCCGCCATCATTGCCTCTCCCGGGGTAGCAGCAGGCTATCAGGCTGTGATGCTCGCTCGCGTAGCCACTCTCGGCTATATCGCAGAAACTTGTCAGTGTAGCAGGCAGCTCAAGGCTAGCATATCGAGATAGTGCTGAAACAGTGGCGTTCAGACACAAATCTGGCCGGGGCGTTATTAAGCACGCACACACAAAAACGAGGTACGGTTCTACTATTGGACGCTAGGGGCGCCAGCAGATTTTTCAACGGGGCGGGTCATTGGTTGATTGTAAATAAAAAATCAGAGCTGAATATTATTGGATTATAATAACATTATTATATGTAATTATCCGCCATGTGATTATAGCTAGTAGACAATTATTAGTCTATACATACATAATAAACGTTATTTATAGACTAATGATACAATATCAGGGATCATAATCAGGATTCATACAAAAAATGGCTGCAACAACCAATGAAATATCCCTTAATATACAATCCTACTCCTCTACTAGCCCACAATCCATTCCTAAGAAAGAAATCATATTAAAATGTTATTTTTATATATATAAAAAAATCCACTGTGTCGCTTGCATATTCCATTAAGATTTGGAGAAAATATGTTTCTGGAACTCTTCATTTGATGTTCTGCGTGTAATGTGTTTATTACATAGTTTATTTTGTGTGTGCTTAATTTAGGTTGGTATTTGCACTTTTTGGGACAATTCCATTGGTTTCATTGTCCTTGGCAAACTAAATAACTTTACGCATATAGGCCTATTTGACCCAGGTTTGATCTCCAACTGTAATTTATGTCAGTATTGGTGCTAATGACTCGTGAACAGACTGAGTACTGACTAGGACAGGGCTTGACTTGGTCCCAGCCAATAAGGAGCACCCACACCTTGTTTACTGTGATGTAGTGCCTTCCAGTGGCAATCAAAGATACATTTACTGCTTCTACTACTGAATTTATATGTGCTTCTAGCTTGTATAGGGACATTGCATGCATATCTTCTCTTCTGCTCATATCTGAGATTAACAGGAGTAAAGCATTCTAGTGTAGTTATAATGCATCGTAAGACTTGTCATGAGCATGTGTATTTATTAGAGATCCCCATTAGCTTCTGCCAAGGCAGCAGCTACTCTTCCTGGGGTCCAAACACATTAAGGCACTTATATTACATATAAAACCAAATGTAAAACAGTACATCATATAACATTATTACACCACTACATATCTACAATAGTACATGTATAAATACCACCATACAACAATAATACAATGTACGTGTGTGCTAGCGCTTGTGTACGTATGCGTGTTTCTGTCTCTTCACAGTTTTTACCTGTTTTTAAAAATCTTGATTCTTCTGCTTACATCAGTTACCTGATGTGGAATAGAGTTCCATGTAGTCATGGCTCTATGTAGTACTGTGCGCCTCCCATAGTCTGTGCTGGACTTGGGGATTGTGAAGAGACCTCTGGTGGCATGTCTTGTGGGGTATGCATGTGTAACTGATGTGAAATGGCTAGCTAGTTTGTGGGGTGCGTGCTAATACCGTTTCAATCGGTGAAGTCACTTGCGCTGAGACCTTGAAGTAGTTTTTCCCCTTGCTCTGCAAGGGCCATGGCTTTTGTGGAGCGATGGGTAATGATGCTTCGTGGTAGGCAGTTGTAGCGGTGTGCAGAGGGTCCCTGGTTCGAGCCCAGGTAGGGGCGAGGAGAGGGACGGAAGCAATACTGTTACACATGGGTGTCCGAGCTGTGTGCTAGTAGTCTAAACAGACAGCTCGGTACATTTAGCTTGTCAACACCTCTTACAAAACAAGTAGTGAAGAAGTCAATCTCTCTTCCACTTTGAGCCATGACAGATTAGATTGACATGCATATAATTCATGTTAACTCCCTGTGTACTTTTAAGGGCCAGCTGTGCTGCCCTGTTCTGAGTCAATTGTAATTTTCCTAAGTCCCTCTTTGTGGCTCCTGACCACACTACTGAACAGCAGTCCAGGTGTGACAAAACTAGGGCCTGTAGGACCTGCCTTGTTAATAGTGTTGTTAAGCAGGCAGAGTAGCGCTTTATTATGGACAGACTTCTCCCCATCTTAGCTACTGTGGAATCAATGTTTTGACCATGACAGTATACAATCCAGGGTTACTCCAAGCAGTTTTTGAAATATTTAGGACTAACTTATTCCTTGCCACCCATTCTGAAACTAACTGCAGCTCTTTGTTAAGTGTTGCAGTCATTTCAGTCGCTGTAGTAGCTGACGTGTATAGTGTTGAGTCATCTGCATACATAGAACACACTGGCTTTACTCAGTGGCATAAAGATTGAAAAATGTACATGACACCCTCAGAATGTCTTATTATCCTCTTATAATGATCCTGACTAAAATAACAAACATTTTAAGTCAGTTGAACCTGTGCTACACAGATCCATATTATAGGCCATGTGATAAAACAAACATTACAAGGGCTCATACATGGTTATGTCAAGTAATAAAGCATATGACCTGATGGCTTTACGTCTGACGGCTTTAAGTGTTCCTGCAGTTCTCAAAGGAAATCATATTTCTAAACCAAATATACTGGGTAGACAAGTGCACCAGATCAGACAGTTCGCCATCACTAATTGAATGAGAGGCAACAACTGCCCTCACTTACTTTTGGTGGCATAACATTTTCTGGCCTATCCAGACCAAGAATAAATTATCTCTGAGCGAGCGAGTCCAGGGCTGCGTTCAGTACGTGTTTACGTCCTGGAACGTTCAATTGAACAGAAACGGCGCTGTACCAAAGATTGTCTATTATATTTAGAATATAGTCAATTGACCACTCTAACGATGGAAATGTATGTCCTCAAAGATGGAAAGCAGGCGGGAGGAGGTGAGATCAGATGGGACCATTCTAGACAATGAGAGGGCAGATACGCATGTGAACAACAGGCCATAGAGATAGATAGTGGACTCATCTTTGCAGCTGTGCCATTATAGTGTCTGTGACAGAATGGTAAGCGCCATTGATGTTATCTCCATTTTAAAGTAGTCAATTTTCTTCTTCATTCGTTGATTGCACCCAACTCATAGGAATACCCATTCAGTTGACTACTACTGAAATCCTCAATGGCAAGGTCCATGATGTGTCCTATCTCTATGACAACAAGCACAACTCCAAAGTTAGTCATTTTCTTTTGAAGTTTCCGAAAATGCCACCTGGGTCCACTTAGCAGTTTATTCATAACAACCTAACCATTGAAACTTCTATTTGATTGAATCAAATAAGACTCATGTAGTAAATTAGTAATTACATTTTTTGTTGACCAAATTTGACACGCTCTCATTGACCTCCATACAAAAATTATTCGCTTCGTGGGCTTATTTTTGGTTGACAGATCTTGAGTAAAACCTCTCGCTTCGCCTCTCCTTCTCTGGCTGTACTGAACGACCAGTTGAAAAACGGGGAGGAGTTGGGTTGTGGGTTGGGTAACGCTGTCAGCATGGCCACTTCCCTTTAAATACGTATCTCATGGCTTGAAACCACACCTGACCAAACGGGAGCTAATATACCTCAGTCTGTTCAAGAACGTACAAGAGTATTTTGGGGAAACGAGTCGTTCAGTGCAAACCGAACGCGTACCAAACATTCAAGTGAACTGAACACCCCTTCAGCTTGGGAGATGGCAAATGAACGGTGACTGTCTAGCGAGTCCAGCCATGGTTTCATCTCGCTGTAATATTCTCAGTCAGATTTAAATCGCTCAACATGATAAAATAATTCAACAAAATAATTTAATAGAACTGAATGAAGACCCTTTTCTCTTGGTCACAGACGGATGAAATCCCTCCGTGCTAAAGCTGAAGTTGTAACGAGTCTGCACACATTTTAATGTTGTCTCTGCGCTGCTCAGTGGACGTTTAGGAGAAAATTATCTGTTGACAGTTAAATGAAATAGTGCCAATATTGTACTGTCACTAAGTACGATCATAATTATTTTAAAGTTTTAAGAAATGTAAAATATTATAGTAAGCAGTGGCGATCCATCCACCTGACTGAGCCAGCTCCAAAATGCAGGTGTTTCAACCTAGCTCAGTGTTTTCTGTGGTGGTGGGGCAGCAGTGGAAAATACAGAGCGTAACAGTTGGTAATGTTCTCTAGTTGCAACATGATTGGCTCAGTATTCTGTCACTCACGGGGACACTACTTCACCGCAAAATCTATGGTGAGAGCTCGAAAAAGTAATCCCCTTTGGTGATTTACATTTGAAGTGCCCATCCAAGAAGGCTCAAGGTCATTGGCCACAGAAAAAAAAATATGTCAAATCACATATCTAGAGGCAAAAGAAACGCACACCTATTTCGGCGAGTTGCTGGCTAGCGGAGTGGAACACCTTAAAAATTAAGGAGAGCCACACACTCTAGGAGCTCAGATGCAAAAATATTTATGTCCAACGTTGACAGGCAAGCTGTCTTCATCAGGGTATAATTACTTTAAATTAAAGATACAAGCAACCTCTCGTTTTAACAATAAATTGTCGAGGTCACCCCCTCTCCTAGGGAGGGTGACATGTTCGATGCCAATATAACGTAGAGACGAAATCGAGTGGTTTTCTTCCAAAAAGTGGGTCGCAACTGTCGTGTTTTTGCACCGAATGGTGCTACGATGCTCCGAGATACGTACTTTTAATTTGCGCTTTGTTTTACCCACAATTTTTACCACAAGGACAAGTTATAAAATAAATAACTGCCTTAGTGCAGCACATGATAACACCTTTGATTGGGATCGGTTTCCCTGTTTAGGGGTGTTTGAAGGATCTACATGTATAAGTGCTATTGCATTGAGCACAGCCATTACACTTCCATCCAGTAGGGGCGCAAATACACGTTGTGCAGGGATATCTTGGGGTGGTAAATCAGAGTTTACCAGTTGATCTCTGAGGTTTCTGCCCCGCGATAATACGACCAAGGGAAGGTCCAAAAACAAATGACCGATATTATCATCGGATCTTAGAACGATTCCCTTAATTTGTTCAGAGCACTTTGAATAGCGCGTAGTTAGAACGCAAGAATGCTTATTTTTGCGAGACTGACCTTGAAAAAGGTAATGTCTCGTTTTTTCTTCTTTTTTCTCAATGGTAGTATTAATCTGACCATTTTTGTACCCCCTTGCCTTGAATTTTCTTTGCGTCTCAGCCATATTTCTGTTGAAATGTGATTGTTTTTACAAATTATTTTGATTCGACAGAATTGGCTGTAGGGAAAACTGTTTTTCAAGGGAAGTGGGTGACAACAATCAGCCCTCAACAAACTAGAACATTATCTTCACACAAGATCAGAAGATCAAGAAAACTGATTTGACGTGTATCAGATTACATAGTAAATCTCAGATGCTCAGAACAGGAGTTAAGAAAAGCATGGAATGCCTGGAGCTGTTTCACATCACCCCTCCACAGAACAAAAATATCATCAATATACCGTTTCCAAATAATGGAAACGAGAGGATCCTTTCGATCCTTGAGAGGATTGAAAATAGACTGTTTTTCCATGTAACCCACATACATATCAGCATAGTAAGGAGCCATGTGGGATCCCATAGCAGTACCCTTCGTCTGAATAAAGAAATAATTTAGAAACATGAAATAGTTGTGTGTGAGTACTATTTCAGCCAATGTTAAAATGCATGCACTGGAAGGTAGTTCATTAGTCATGTTGCAGAAGAAAATGTTCCATAGCTTTAATACCGCCCTCGTATGGAATATTTGTGTATAATAACTCAACATCAAAAGTAACTAACAAAGTATTCTCTGTGAGAGGATCAAGAGATTCAATAATAGAGATCATACTGCTGGTGTCCTTCACAAAGGAGGGGAGCTGTTCTGCGAGTGGTCTAATAAAAAAGTAAACAAAAGTCAATAGAGGGGCCGTTACTGCATCAATGCCCGCTACAATAGGGATCCCTGGAGGTTTTGTAACATTCTTGTGTAATTTCGGCAAAAAGTGGCAATTTTAGGGTATTGAATAGCCAAAAAGTTGTGTTATTTTTTGGTTATCTGACCAGAACTTAAATACCCATTTATATCTACCATAGCTTTGATTGGACTGATCATGTCAACATCATACTTCAACATTTTAGCTAGCAAGCTAGACAAGCAGTCATCATCATGAATCAAGAGGATAATCTACTAGCAAATCCTTTTCAATCCTTGTCATATGAAGAGAAATGATAGATAAAATGTATTGGTGCTCATCAGCCATTGGACATAAACATTACACAACAAGTTGTAAATCGCAAATTCAGCAATGAGTGTTTTGGAAGGACTTAGTGGCTAAAGCAATCACTAGCCTGCTATTCAGTGGAGTAGATGTGTGGTCCTAGTCTGGGTTTAAGGGTCTCTTTTCCAAGCTTAAAAGGATAGACATTCACATGCAACACCATGGGTCAGACAAAAGTTTAATACATTGGCCATGCTGTCAATCCAGCATGACTTCTGCCGCGTTCAAAACAACTAGAAACTCGGAAATCTCAGACTTCATTGAGTTCAAGACAACTGGGAACTCTGGAAAAAACTAGCTCCGACTGGGAAAATACATTGTGAACGGTCATCCAACTTGGAATTCCAAGTCGGGAACTCGGGCCTCTTTCTAGAGCTCCGACCTGAAGATCTCTGACGTCATGATTCAACCTTGTTTTTTACGAGTTCCCAGTTGTCTTGAAAGCACCATAAATCCAAAGAATGTCAGACTTTGATGACAAATTTTCCCAAAAGAAGGACCGTCGCACCACCTTCCTGTTCAAGTGATTACAGCACAACAAGGTGAGTCCAAAAATGTCTTGTATGCTGCTGCATGTATAATGTAATATGCCAGGGAGATATGTATACTGTAGCTAAGAAAGTACTACGTGTATGTTGTGTAGTAAGCTGTTAGTAGCCCATGTGCCTCACCCTAATAATTTGGTCTATTTTCAATTTCGCCTACTGTTCTGACTTGGTGGTGCACACGTAGCCTATAGCCTGTTTTAGAGCCTATCATCATCAAATATTGTAAGAGCTTCCATTGTCTGCTTATATGCCCCCTATTTATCCTACGGTTCTGACTTGGTGTATAGGGAGAATACTGTAAGAATGGCCCATGTTCTGAATTCTGATGCTGTACATTTCAAAAGTGCTTTACAAATAGTTATATTGACTACATCTGTTTTAGCTCGCTCATTAATGTCTTAATCGAAATTACAGATTGCCTCTTATCCGCTCATCATTCGCTTATGCCATAGTTTGTACATCTCAATTGTCAGTCGAAGCCACATTTGTTTAACAAGTCAGCCATATCAGCTATGTTTTTTAAAAAGGCAGTAAATGAGGATGAATTAACTGTTTTGCTGCCAAACGAGGCTCGCTGATAGCCAGGTGTTGCGATGGTAAGGATTCACTCCATGGTGAGATGAAAAGAAAGCTCTGCTGTTGGGACAGCTTTATGTAGGCCCTCAGAGTTTGTGGGTGTTGTTTGTCACCATTATAGTGCAATTCATTTATTTTTTAGTGTTGTGTTGTGTAGTGGCTTTCCTGGCATTTGCCTAAATAGGATTTACATGCTAAAATAGCCACTGATAGTAAGTCATTTATAGTTTCATTGTAACTATATTTAGAAAGCATTTCAGTCATTTCAAGCCCTATTGACCCACTTCTGTTAGATAGGTAAAAAATCATAGGATTTTTCCTATTTCATAACATTTGTACTATGTATTTGAGTCCTCAAAAGTGAGTACACCTCAGCAATGTATCTATTTTTTTTTACCAGAAAAGTGAGTTCCAGACTTGCATAAGCAGAAAATAACCCCATACCTACTGTAAAATTGACTGGTTGATCATTAATGTTATTGGGATATTTTGCTTCCACTGGTCCTGGGGCCATTATTAAGGTCATCATGAACTTTACCCAGTATCAGGACATTTTAATCAAAAACCTGCCTCTGCCAGGGGGATGAAAGTTGGCCGCAAGAGGATCTTCCAGCAAGACAAACGCAAAAACCTTTAAAAAAACATTCCCAGAACTAATAGGAATCCAAAAATGTACGTTCCCACAGCTTCCAAGGAACCAAGTGTGCTAGCTGGGTGAAAATGTGACTTAAGTAGAAGTTTAGGATGTGCATATCACTCTTGTGTTACGATTTGCCCCATAGAGATGAATCATGATGTCAATAACTTGTGGGGCTTTTGCCTTGTCTTTCTCAGGTGGATGAGGGCTTCAAAAGGATGATCTGGGAGACAAACCAAGGCCTCATCCGTCAACACAACCTGGAGGTAAAAATGGGAAAGCACATCTTCACCCTGGGAATGAACCAGTTTGGAGACATGGTAAGACAACCGACAATTGTAATTAGATCAGCAAATGGATGAGCATGAAACATGTATTTAAGAAATATACTAAATATAAATAGGAAAGATAGCCGCTTTTACAGATTGTTTTACTAAGTCCCAGATAAAGGGGACGTTCAGAATTTTACAACTTAATATTAAAGAGAAACTGAACCCCAAAAACTATTTATCTATTTGAAATGGCATCGATAGTAGTAATAAACATACATTCTAGTGACAAAATTGATTAAAATGTGTAAGTAGGATAACTTTCGTCATAAAGTGGGTATTTTCCAAAACTGAGTTTTGTGAGATTTAATGTAACTTGAAATGTTATCACTTAATAAGAGGTAAATAGTAGGCCTACCTGTTTCTCCCATTGAAGACATTAGATGTCAGTTCGCTCCAGCAAGACACAAAACATATATGGCTAAGAAATGTTGTGTGATGCTGTATGCTGTATTGTAGACAGTGGAGATTTTAGCATGTCAATCTTGGTGGTGCATGCATGCTAGCAAAGCCACGACACAACACTAATCAATACATGAATTGGACTATGACGGTGACAAGTTAGGGCCTACTTAAAAGTGTCCTAATTGCAGAGTCCCAACAGCACTCCCAACACCTTACCACTGTTACACCTGGCTGTCAGCGGAGTCTTGTCTGACAGCGAAACAGTTCATTCAGCCTCATTTACTGCCTTTAAAAAATATATATATAGCTGATATAGCTGCCTTGCTTAAACAAATGTGGTTTCTACTGACAATTGAGATGTACAAACTATGGCATAAGGGGACGACGAGCGGATAAGAGGTAATCCGTCATTTCGATTAAGACATTACTGAGCGAGCTAGGACGGATGTATTCTCCCTGTACAGTACACGAAGTCAGAACCGTAGACAATGAAAGGTCTTACAATATTCGATGATGATATTTCTCTAAAACAGGCTATAGGCTACATGTGCACCACCAAGTCAGAAAATAAGACTAAATTATGAGGGGAAAGGGGACCATATTATTAGGGTGAGGCACATGGGCTACTAACAGCTTACTACACAACAAACACGTAGTATTACTTTCTTGGCTACAGTATACATATATCCCTGGCATATTACATCATACATACAACAGCATACAAGACATTTTTGGACTCACCTTGTTGTGGTGTACTCACTTGAACAGGAAGGTGGTGCTGCGGTTTGATGTTGTCATCAAACTTTGTTATCAAAGTCTGTCATTCTCTGCATTTATGGTGCTTTCAAGACAACTGGGAACTCGTAAAAAAAACAAGTTCGAATCATGACGTTAGCTCTAGAAAGAGGCCTGAGTTCCCAACTTGGAAAACCGAGTTGAATGACTGTTCAAAACGTATTTTCCCTTTTTTTCCTTTTAAACTTGGAAAAGAGACCATTAAACCCAGACTTGGAACTCAAATCCACTCCACTGAATAACAGGCTTACTGCCACTGATCTCTTCCAAACAACTCATTGTTGAATTTGCTATTTCTAACTTGCTGTGTAATGTTTATGTCCAATGGCCGATGAGTACCGATATGATTTATCTATACTTTCTCTTCATATGACAAGGCTTGAAAAGGATTTGCAAGTAGATTGTCGACTTGATTCATGATGATGCTTGCTAGCTAAAGTGTTGAAAGTATGACGTTGAATTGATCAGTCCAATCAAAGCTACTGAATATATAATGGGGTTTGACATAATTTTATCTGTGGCCAATGACCTTGAGCCTTCTTGGATGGGCACTTCTAATGTAACTCTACGGCAGCACCCAAGGGGCTTGTGACAGAACACTGAGCCAATCACGGTGCAACTAGCGAACATAACCAACCCCTATGCGCCGTAATTTTCGCTGGCTGCCCCACCACCACAGAAAGCCCAGAGCTATGCTGAAACACCTGCATTTTGTAGCTGCCTTACTCAAGAAAGCAAAAAAGACACCATCTTTGTATGCGGCTTTATGAACTCAATATTATATATTTTTTTTTACATTGTTTGCAAACTGATATGTGACACGTATTAATGCCAAAATAACATGCAAAACAGGCCCATAAATAAATAAATAACTAATATCCAGTGCATTCGGAAAGTATTCAGACCCTTTTTCCAGATTTTGTTACGATAAAGCCTTATTCAAAAACTGATTGCATAGTTTCTTCCCCTCATCAATCTACCCACAATAACCCAATATTATAGAAATGCTAATTTATAAAAAATAAATGATATTGCATTTACACCAGTATTCAGACCCTTTGCTATGAGACTCGAAATTGAGCTCAGGTGCATCCTGTTTCCATTGATCATCCTTGAGATGTTTCTACAACTTCATTGGAGTCCACCTGTGGTCAATATAATTAATTGGACATGATTTGGAAAGGCACACACCTGTCTATATAAGGTCCCACAGTCGATAGTGCATGTCAGAGCAAAAACCAAGCCATGAGGTCGAAGGAATTGTCCGTAGAGCTCAGAGACAGGATTGTGTCGAGACACAGACGTGGGGAAGGGTACCAAAAAATGTCTGCAGCATTAAAGGTCCCCAAGAACACACGGGCCTCCATAATTCTTAAACGGAAGAAGTTTGAAACCACCAAGACTCTTCTTAGAGCTGGCCGTCCGGCCAAACTGAGCAATCGGGGGAGAGGGGCCTTGGTCAGGGAGGTGATCAAGACCCTAATGGTCACTCTGACAGAGCTCCAGAATTCCTCTGTGGATATGGAAGAACCTTCCAGAAGGACAACCATCTCTGCAGCACTCCACCAATCAGGCCTTTATGGTAGAGTGGCCAGACGGAAGCCACTCCTCAGGGAAAGGCACATGACAAGCTGCTTGGAGTTTGCCAAAAGGCACCTAAAGACTCTCAAACCATCAGAAACAAGATTCACTGGTCTGATGAAACCAAGCTTGAACTCTTTGGCCTGAATGCCATGCATCACGTCTGGAGGAAACCTGGAACCATCCTTACGGTGAAGCATGGTGGTGGCAGCATCATACTGTGGGGATGTTTTTCATCGGCAAGGAATGGGAGACTAGTCAGGATCGAGGCAAAGATGAACGGAGCAAGGTACAGAGAGATCCTTGATGAAAACCTGCTCCAGAGCGTTCAGGACCTCAGACTGGGGCGAAGGTTCATCTTCCAACAGGACAATGACCCTAAGCACACAGCCAAGACAACGCAGGAGTGTCTTCGGGACAAGTCTCTGAATATCCTTGAGCCCGGACTTGAACCCGATAAACATCTCTGGAGAGTCCTGAAAATAGCTGTGCAGTGACGCTCCCCATCCAACCTGACAGAGCCTGAGAGGATCTGCAGAGAACAATGGGAGAAACTCCCCAAATACAGGTGTGCCAAGCTTGTAGCGTCAACCCAAGAAGACTCAAGGCTGTAATCGCTGCCAAAGGTGCTTCAACAAAGTACAGAGTAAAGGATCTGAATACTTATGTAAATGTGTTTCTGTTTTATAAAATAAATTTGCAACAATTTTTTTTAAAACTGTTTTTGCAGGTGTGTGTAGTTTGATGAGGGAAAAACATTATTGAATCCATTTGAGAATAAGGCTGTAACGTAACAAAATGTGGAAAAAGTCAAGGGGTCTGAATACTTTCCGAATGCAACTATGTGTGCAATTTTGGGGTGTAATTCATACGTTTGTGTAATTCATATATTTATCTCAATGTATGATTAAGATTTTAGCTTGATTAAGAGCACATTTGATTAATATATAATAAAGTAAATTCACAGCCAGGTTACCACAAGTTGTGTTGTGTGAAGTTAAAGCTAGAATCCTTAGTTGCATCCATAGCTCTGTCCACGAATTTGAGAATGGCTACATTTCTCCAGGCCCATCACTCAGCTTTTAAGGTATTTATTTATTATATCATGCTGTATGCTCTCTCTCTAGCTGAAGTATTATCAATAGGGACTTGCGTCATATAGTACTGCAAGTCAAATTTATCCTCAGGTAGACTCCCTTCACAGCTAGTGTATGCGTGTGTGCATGTGCATGTTTACATACCTGCAGTAGCTGTGAACAAGACAGTTCCTGAACACAACTAGGGCGGCTTGAATTGAATTCTCATGGTCTACCAAAAGATGGCAGAATTGTCCAGCAGTTGTGCTTTGCTGATTGAAGTTACAACATAGATAGAGGGGCCTTCTTTGCATACATGCCAAAAATCGAATCAAATTTTATTTGTCACATACACATGGTTAGCAGATGTTAATGCGAGTGTAGCGAAATGCTTGTGCTTCTAGTTCCGACAATGCAGTAATAACCAATGAGTAATCTAACTTAACAATTCCACAACAACTACCTTATACACACAAGTGTAAAGGGATAAAGAATATGTACATAAAGATATATGAATGAGTGATGGTTCAGAACGGCATAGGCAAGATGCAGTAGATGGTATCGAGTACAGTATATACATATGAGATGAGTAATGTAGGGTATGTAAACATAAAAGTGGCATTGTTTAAATTTTTTACATCAATTTCCATTATTAAAGTGGCTGGAGTTGAGTCAGTATGTTGGCAGCAGCCACTCAATGTTAGTGGTGGCTGTTTAACAGTCTGATGGCCTTGAGATAGAAGCTGTTTTTTTTGTCTCTCGGTCCCTGCTTTGATGCACCTGTTCTGACCTCGCCTTCTGGATGTTAGCGGGGTGAACAGGCAGTGGCTCGGGTGGTTGTTGTCCTTGATGATCTTTATGGCCTTCCTGTGACATCGGATGGTGTAGATGTCCTGGAGGGCAGGTAGTTTTCCCCCAGTGATGCATTGTGCAGACCTCACTACCCTCTGGAGAGCCTTACGGTTGTGGGTGGAGCAGTTGCCGTACCAGGCGGTGATACAGCCCGACAGGATGCTCTCGATTGTGCATCTGTAAAAGTTGTGCTTTTGGTGACAAGCCGAATTTCTTCAGCCTCCTGAGGTTGAAGAGGCGCTGCTGCGCCTTCTTCACAACGCTGTCTGTTTGGGTGGACCAATTCAGTTTGTCCGTGATGTGTACGCCGAGGAACTTAAAACTTACTACCCTCTCCACTACTGTCCCGTCGGTTTGGATTGGGGGTGCTCTCTCTGCTGTTTCCTGAAGTCCATGATCATCTCATTTGTTTTGTTGACGTTGAGTGTGAGGTTATTTTCCTGACACCACACTCCGAGGGCCCTTACCTCCTCCCTGTAGGCCGTCTCGTCGTTGTTGGTAATCAAGCCTACCACTGTAGTGTCGTCTGCAAACTTGATGATTGAGTTGGAGGCGTGCATGGCCACGCAGTCGTGGGTGAACAGGGAGTACAGGAGAGGGCTCAGAACGCACCCTTGTGGGGCCCCAGTGTTGAGGATCAGCGGGGTGGAGATGGTGTTACCCACCCTCACCACCTGGGGGCGGCCCGTCAGGAAGTCCCTTAGTTCCAGTGAATGGAAATCTTAACGCTACAGCATACAATGACATTCTAGATGATTCTGTGTTTCCAAAATTGTGGCAACAGTTTTGGAAAGGCCCTTTACTGTTTCAGCATAACAATGCCCCCATACACAAAGCGAGGTCCATACAGAAATGGTTTGTCGAGATTGGTGTGGAAGTACTTTACTGGCCTGGACAGAGCCCTGACCACAACCACATCGAACACCTTCGGGATGAATTGGAACGCCGACTGCGAGCCAGGCCTAATCGCCCGACCTCACTAATGCTCTTGTGGCTGAATGGAAGCAAGTCCCCACAGCCATTGTTCCAACATCTAGTGGAAGGCCTTCCCAGAAGACTGGAGGCTGTTATAGCAGAAAAGAGGGGACCAACTCCATGTTAATGCCCATGATTTTGGAATAAAATGTGCGACGAGCAGGTGTCCACATACATTTGGTCATGTAGTGTATTTCCTTTAGATACTGTCTTGGCCTAATTCCACTACTTCCAAAGTATACAGCAAATAATATACAGCAAATAAGGGCGTTATTGTCACCATTGTCACCATGGGTGTTCAGGCGGAGATATAATGCTCGTTCACGCGCACACCGTTTTAATGACAGATCTGATTTAGTGTTAAATTTACTGTATGCAACAGTTAGAAATGAGGCCCCAGGCCTTTGGCATTCTGCAAGATGCTGGATGGGTGCATAAACAAAAACAGCTGCCCAATCCGAGTGCCAGAGGGAATGTGTTAAATGTACAATCTGCTATATTTAATTCATTCTAATAGTATTTCAATAAGGATACAGTCTGCTGATTTTGGAAGACCATCACTTATAAATCCGGGATGAGCTAAGTACAACTGTCTTACCCTATCATAACCCAAAAATCTAAGGTTGTTTTTCTCCGTTGTTTGTAGGGGAGAGTTGGGTAAGTTGAGCCAAAGGGGTAAGTATTTCGGAAGAGGTCATCATTTCATGGAGTCTTTGAAGGAAGAATCCACATGGAAAAAAAGTGGTAAGAAAGTTAGAGAGCCCAAGAGTCTCTATGAGCTTCAATATGAGGTCCTAAACCTAGCATGAAAGTGCATCCTTGTGGCAATGGTTGAACCAATGGCAAATTGAAACGTTTTCTTCCCAGGCGTAATACAAAGCATTATCGCTGGGATATGAGGTAACAACAGGGCCTGGCCTATGTTAAAAGTATTATCGCTGGGATATGAGGTAACAACAGGGCCTGGCCTATGTTAAAAGTATTTTTAAAAATGGTTAAGCCTGTTTTAAAAGATGCTTAAATTGATTCAAACACAAAAAAAGCAATGGTGATTGTGTTTAATTGTCTTTGGGAAATAAAGATTGAATAAAGATGGTTTAAAAAAAGTAGTGGGCTATATTTAATTCAGTACAAACATTTTTGTCTGCTTAACTTACCATGTCCTGTGGGTCAACTTACCCCATACCAGTGGTAAGTTGTGCCAATATAACTTTTTTTGGACAAGCTATATTTTCAAAATGGATTATTTCCCTGAATACACAACATCCTGAAATATATGTAGATATCTTTGTAAGAACAAATACCATATTTCCTTTGAAGGATTAATGCTTAATGTAAAAAATGGCTCAACTTACCCCACTCTCCCCTAAAGCATAAAATGTTTCAAACTTAAATTATGCTCTGAAAAATGAAGACAGTATTGGTCACTCTTTGACTGCTGTTCTGGTGCCCCAAATCAATAAAAAAGTACCTTCGCTGTCACACTACAAGACAGATGTACCAATACACCAGGGATGCTAATTAGCACAAAATGTTAACACCAACACAGAGTCCAACAGTATTGTGTGCTCACTGTAATTCATTCTCACCCCATGCAACTTATTATACATTTTTTGTACGCTCCTTTAAGGGTTTCCCTGTGGACGTGCTATGAATGTTTTATGAAGACAACATGACAAGTGGAGCCCTTGGGTTATGTCCCAAATGCCACCTATTAACATTTCAGTGCACTACTTTTGACCAGGGCTCATATACTCTAAACCTATTTGGAATGCAACCTTGCCCTACTCTACCGTTTGTAATCGGTGCTCCTGGGAGATAACCCAGCTGAAGCTGTATTTACCCAGCATGTCTGTCAAAACTGGTGCCATCAAGACCACTTTGGTTCTTAATACGAGAGACATGTACAGAATTTTAACAGGATGATTGCTCCCACCCACGATAGGCAGTGTACAGTTGCCAATGTGACTGACAGATCGCTGTGTCGAACCACACAAGCGATCCTACAAGCGATGATGCAGGATTTTGAATGCACACACACACACACACAGGATAAGAATGGCACAGGAGGACGTGTGAGATATGAGATATATTGTTTCACACGTTGCTGAGCCTTTGAAGCTCTTGCTCCGGGCACTGTTGCATGCTGGGAGGATGGAGATGTTCCTAAAAAAACATCAGAGGGGGTCTCCCAGGGACTCAGCGCTTGGTTGGTTGGTGTGTGTGACTGTGTGTGTGACTGTGTGTGTGTGTGTGTGTGTGTGTGTGTGTGTGTGTGTGTGTGTGTGTGTGTGTGTGTGTGTGTGTGTTTTGGGGCGGTCTACCACCTTGCAATTTACAAAACCAACTCTATGGTAAGCATTTGCTTAGTTTGAATAAGGAATAGAAATTGTAACATGCTTAGGGGAGAGAAACATGCAGAGGTTTCTTTTTCCCAACAAGTTATTCAGATAGTGTTGTGCAACAATTGACACTTACGAGGAAAACAGTGGTGTGGAATAGTTAGGTAGGTTACCCCTCCCCACAACTGCCATATGATCAGATATTTCCTAAATCTTCTAATGGTTGAGGTTAGATCGGGGGTGGGATAATCTAATCTCCAAGATCTGTATTTACAGTAACACATCCTTTCAGAGATGTGTTACTGTATATATGTGTTACTGTATATAGATTGAAAGGTTGAACATACCTGCTGGTTCCTGGAATCAGAAATTTGGCACAAAATGTGGAAGGAAATACTACTTTATATACAGTAATATTGAACAATGATAGATAATGGTGTAAGGGAGTGCGTAACTGGCGGCAGTGAAGACAGGCGCAGGAGAGCAAAACTGGGTAATCAACGGAGCAGTTTTATTCATAAAACCACCGGAAACCAGAACAACAAACAAATGTGTATAAAGCCCGTTGCGCACCAGAGAAAACGTGCACATGCACTTACGATAAACAATTCCGCACAAAGACACGGGGGGAACAGAGGGTAAATACACAACATTTAATGAGGGAATTGAGACCAGGTGTGTGGGAAGACAAGACAAAACAAAAGGAAAATGAAAAGTGGATCGATGATGGCTAGAAGACCGGCGACACCGAGTGCCACCCGAACAAGGAGAGTGACAAATGGCCTGCGACCTCTGGCTGACATTGTGAGGTTCCCTGGAGGTCCATTTGTGTTAGAGGGCTGGTGAACTGAGGGAGTTAGCCAGCAGGCCCAAAGGGCTTTAAACCTCCTGTAGGGCCTAGCTGACTGTCAGCAGGACAATGTGTGAGAATCCTTCACTACGGTCTCCATATTAGGAACGCCTCAGTCTCAGCATAAATTCTTTCATTCTCAGCAGGAGTTGCCTCTGATATGCCTCCTAATATAGACACCGTTCTTCACAATTTCCTTAACAGTCTGAGATGGTCTTTACATAATGGTTACAGCGTTAATTAATAGGAATGGATCATGCCTACAGTACTTTGATTGTATAGTTCCTGATTAGTTCATAGTTGATCATTTTTGGTCTGGGAATAGTAGTTTTATACCATGGGCAAAAAAATGAACTGTGAACTGACCTTTTTTACCAATCAAAAGGGGTTAAGGTCAACATGTTATTGATTTGGAATGGAGGGGCCCCTCAATTCCTTTTTATGGTGTATTATAGTGTGTGTTCAATTCCTTGACAGCAAGTATCTCTTTAAAAAGTATTTATGTTAGTATTGATGTCATCCATCTGACTGAACCTTCCATTACTCTGCCCCTATTGACAATACCGTGCATGGCTAAAACAAAAATGCAAGTTCTCCATCCATCCTGGTCAAATTGGCGCTATTGGCTTCTGAAATGGAGGTGATTGCCATAATATCTGAAATATTCTAGATGAATGTTTGATCAGTGCTTATACAATCATCACTGTAAAGTATTGAGGCAACGACCATGACACAGCAAAATCAATGCACACATCCCATTAGCTACACTCCAATGGAGATTAGCTGAGAGGATGTCCTGTAACGTGGTCGGCCATTTTATAGCGGGTTGGTATAGTCTAATTTGCTCTGAGACCCCTTCACAATCCAATCAATGACTCAGCAGTCTCCTAAAGGATGGTCTTTAGGGTTGAGGGAGTGGGAGGGAGCGGGAGAGGCTTGAAGACGGGCTTTAATTCAATATACATTGCATAAGAGGGGTGGGTAGAATTGAGTCAATATTATGTGGTGGGTTAGGAGAGGTGAGCTGAGGAAAGAATTTAGTGGATTAGGAGATAGTCTGGGAGGGAGGCAGGGGTGACGGCAAGGTGCCGGATAATTCTCCGGACCTTGGTGACAGAATTGGCTGCCATTTTGGATTGAGTGTGCAGGGGGAAAATACTACCTTATGAGGGAGAACACAGTAAAAGTTTAAGCATTAACAATTAAATGTATTTATTATTGTCAAGTCATATGTATTTGTACTTCTATGTACATTTTTGTAAGACATTAACACTTTGACTATAGCCTATGACTATGAGATCATAAGAATGTGGTGTCATGTTAAAAATGCACTATAATTTGCACTATAAAGCATTGAATTCACAAGGAAGCTATCAATAATTCATAAACCCTCAAAACCCATTGGTGAGACATGCATTTAAAAAAACGTCCAATCCATAACCATGGTTTCAACTGCTCCTACAGCCTTGCTTCTGTACTTGAGTTTAACTGACGCCCGTCCCAGAAAGACAATTTCCATAGATGGTAACATAGAGAAATCATATTTGAAAACTCTTAATAAGAAACTTTATTCATCACCTTTGTACATAAAAACATCCATTGAATCATTGAAAGAATCGTTGCTGAGGCCGATTTCTTTTTCATCACCCACGGCTGAAGATATTTCAATTTTACATGAATCTAATGTCTGTCATGTTTTTGGATGACTTGATTACGTTGTCGCTGCTTGCCCTGCTGCCTGTGCGCACTGAATGCTAGTGTAAATGTGAATTTGGGCCGTGTAAACCGGATGCAACCCAGATATAGACGGTCCATGAATCGGTGTCTGTGAGCGTGAGTAAATGATGTTGAAAACAACGGTCAGGCATCTTGGACGCAGTCCCCAGCTATTTATACTGCAGTGTAATCAACTGTTTAATTACAGTATAATGCCATTTCTGGGCATTCATGATGTCTCCTTTAACAGCGACTGTACTGTAATCTCAAAATATCTTATTTATGAATCTATCGACCACCCAAAAACGTTTTTCATTGCTTCCGGGTCTTTGAAGTGCATTCATTTTTATTCAAGCTCAGATTATTTGATACATTTAAAAACATCAGAACTTGATAAACCAAATTCAATTGCTGATTTGCTACAAAATAAAAACATTAAAAGGAGCCCCACTATCTTTGGCCATGTCTTGTAACAAAATGACTGATACACGTTGCAAATTCAAGTAATGAAACTTAAAATTATTAAGGCTTTTAGATGGTTGTGTTATATGATCTTTTTTTATCAGGATTTTCAAAAAAACTCTACCTCTAACTTCTGTGCTCCCTGGTACTTTTAAGTGCTGTGTTCTTGCTCCGACATGCTTTCGTCCTTTGCTGTCTGACCCAGTGGGGAGTAAGGTGAAGCTGCCCTTGGAAGGTTTGGAATTGGGGTGGGTCAGCCGATTCTAGATCTGTAACAAATGGCAACTTCTACCTGGACTCCCAGTGGTGAGTACCCCGATACTACCCCCTGCCCTGGCAGAAGTAAGTCAAGGATTGATATTGTATGTACACTCTTAGAAAAAAAAAAGTGCTATCTAGAACCTAAAAGGGTTCTTCGGATTGTCCCCATAGCAGAACCCTTTTGGTTGCAGGTATAAACCTTCCCGGGGTTCCATGTAGAACCCTTTCCACAGAGGGTTCTACATGGAGCCCAAAAGGGTCCTGCCTAAAAACAAAAAGGATTCTCCTATGGGTACTGCCAAAGAACCCTTTTATAACACTTTTTTGGTAAGAGTGTATAACCGCTTATAACTCCGTTGTGACATGCTTATGACTGCGTTAACACCATCTCACCAAGAAAGGTTCAGGTAATGTTTTCCCTCGACCGCAGATGGATCTTAGTAGAATGAGGGTCTCTCACCTCTCATCTTCACGAAGGCAATCTAAACACATGAAATCCTCGTAGTGTCAAGGGCCGTCCGCATCCATTAAAGTGACCTGTGCAGACTGCGAGGAAACGGATGGAAACGAAGGGTCCCCATGCACCGTGCAAGGGTTTTCAGATGACCTGTGCAGCTGCGGGAGAAGCGTAGGCAGGCAAAACTCACTGAAGCATGAAGAAGAAGGATGTCATCCTCCGGACAATTACCCGCCTGGCTCCAGAACACCGGAACAGTCTTTCTGACCTGGTTGTGTGCTCAGAGTCTCATACTGTATATACACACACTTTTTCAGATGAGAGTCCAAAGCACTTCCTAAGGGGAAGAGCTGGTATATACAGAAAGCTATTTTGACAACCAGAAGGCCAAGGAGTTGAAGATAAAAGATTAACAGACTGGTTAAAGTTATCAAAGCTGACTGAATTATTCAGGGCGATGTCTTACTTTGTGTAATTTATTGATGGTGTGAGTGTTGTGTCCACAGTCTTCTGACATTTGTATAAATTGTTTGATATTTCATTGTTCCTGATACGTGTTCTAGAAATGCCCGACAAAATGTTCATACTGTATGTGAAATCCTTGTATCTTGACTTGATTTATTCTGACAACTATTGTGTCTTTGGTAGCAGGCTGAAACATTTTTTTTTAAATCATGTAGTGTGGACACATTGAAGACTTGTCAAAATAATTTGGGATCTGTGAGAAATTGGTAACGTAAATCTGTTTATGGCCTACAACGACTTTAAATAGTGTCAGTAACACAATAATCTGGAACACATGAGTTAGCGAATCTCCAAAGACTGTATCCTCACGGTGCTTCACACACACACACACACACACACACACACACACACACACACACACACACACACACACACACACACACACACAAACACACAAACACACAAACACACACACACAAACACACACACACACACACACACACACACACACACACACACACAAACACACAAACACACACACACAAACACACAAACACACAAACACACACACACAAACACACACACACACACACACACACACACACACACAAACACACAAACACACACACACACACACACACACACACACACACACACACTTTTTTCTTCTTTTTTTAATCTAGAGGGGATGTATATTGGTCTAAGGCCAGATACTGAAACATCAAACACTAATCGGTTTACCGCTAAACACACCCACGTTTTATGGAGATTGAAATTGATTTCTGAGCCCGGATGCAAGGGGACAAGACAACGAAAGTACCCGATTTGTTTTTGTGTGAAAAAATGTCCGGTTTTACACACTTCTTTCGGTTTATTGCTGACTTACAGTTACAAGCTTAAAGACGGAAATAATAGAGGGGATAGCGCCTTATGGGCAAAGACAACGTGTGAGTTACTGGAACACTCATGGGTTTATAATGACTTCTATCAGCTCTTTTAGCTCTTTGACGTCTGGAGATTAGAGAGGGAATTGAAACATAACATTCATTTTACATGTACTTTAGAATGAAAAGACAGAACGACCCATTCTGTTTTACTCCCTTCAGCTTGAAAGGGCTGATCATGTAACCTTTTTCATTGTGATCTAAAAGGTCTTAAATTAGCATTCTCACAAAACTTGCATATAAATGTGGGGGAGCAACATCAGACAATGGTTCTGGGGGCCTTCCCGCATTGCTATTCAAAGCTCTTACCAAATTGCCATTCAAGGCTCATTTCATACATTTCTACACTATCTAATTGGGCAATAAATGATGGCATCACTAGAGAAAAGTGTTCGGGAGTAACATTTAACTTTACAATGTACGTGTGTGCGTCCTTACTCCCTTGCCGAACTGGATTTAAATAATATTTGAAGTAATTTCACATGCTTTATTATCACGACTCAGGATATGAATCAGATGCAGACGTAGGAGGTGGAGGAATATTTATTATCACTAAGGGGCAGGCAAAAGGCAGGTCGAGGGCAGTCTGAGGATCGTAAACCAGATCAGAGTCAGGCAAGTACAGGATGGCAGGCAGGCTCAGGGTCAGGACAGGCAGAAAGGTCAGAACCTGGGTAGACTAGAAAACAAAAACTTGAGAATAGGAGAAGTGGGAAACATGCTGGTAAGACCTGACAAAACAATTCGAACTGGCAACAGAAACAGAAAAACAGGTATAAATACACAGGGGATAATGGGGAAAATAGGAGACCCCTGGATGGGGGTGGAGTCAAGCACAAGACAGGTGAAACAGGTCAGGATGTGACACTTTACATGTGCTTAATTGAGCTTGTCTGGCTTAATGGACCAGTAGAATAGCCACAAAGCTGCAAACCCCACCCACCTGGCACTCCAGGCTGACTGGGGTAAATGCTCAAAGTATTTGAGAGATGTCAAATAGTATTTGAACCCAGGTTTAGTCCCTAGTGGAAATTACGCCCATGCATCTCTCCCAATGAGAAGTATTTAAACCATCAGCTGCCACAAATTAGGGTGCATCTGCAGGTATGTAAATGTATGCTAATGTATGGCCTCTTTCCTCTCCCGCTGCTTTGAAGTAAGCTAGGGCAAGTGGATGGCTGAGAGTTTGGACTAGCTAATATCAGGAAGCATGTGCCTGTTGGCTGATGCAGACACTGTCCTTCGAGTCCCAATGAGACAGATTTAATGTATATAATCGATAATTCACATATACATGCAGTTGACAATATCAATAGACCCCTTATATTTAATTCATCAAGCCAATCAATTAATAATCGTTATGTGTTGCTTAAATTAGGTACATTTCCTATTAAGTACTTCTTTTTTTTACCAAAATGGATGATAATTTCAAACTTAGTAAGACTTGTTTGTTATCCCACCAGGCTTTGAGAATTGTTTGGGGAGTTGTGTAGTATATTTAATTCAACTTTAATTTAATTATGTGAAGTTTATCTCCAGGATTATAGTTTTATAGTCTGTATTTGATTTGGAGTTGAGGAAAACAGATAGTCTACCTCCTTCAGCAGAGAAAGAGTAAACATCTCATGCCAAGTACACAAGCAGAGAAAATGCCAGAAAAATGTGTCAAAGTTTTTTAGCATGTGACAGCGGGAAATGCAAAGAACTGTGGGAAGTGGTGTGTCCGCGGTGTAAATGCCTTTGGATGCCAGATGCAATTTTACACTCATGAGTGGAATGCTGAGGATTTTGGATGTGTGTGTGTGTGTGTGTGTGCATGCGTGTGTATCTACATTACCTCTTTGCAAAATAAACACCCACACACTATGGAATATAAGCTCAAGATATAAAAGTGGACATTCAAAGTAAAGGAAGCCATGCTGAGAGAAACATCTACTTAGGTAACGCTTCAGGCACCCTACTGAGCATATGAACCATGTAACACATTCATAAACAGCTTAAGGCTTTAGAAACACCAATAGAGCTTCAAAACAGCTTCTGTTTTTGCAAAGGAGATGCAATGCCAGGCTTGCAAAACATGTCCTACATCTGATTTCCCCTAAATGAATGACATTGAATAGCACAATCAAATGTCTGAACAAGTTACAAACACTCCTAATCTAATTCCTATTACAACAGTATAACCCTTGAAAACATCTTCTTTTTTTTATGTCCCCTTGTGACCTCTGATAGGTGAGAGGAAAGGATTGTATATAGGGGTGCATCTCAATAGTCTAAAGTGGCTTCCTCTCCTCATCTCCTTTCCTTCATCTGCACCGACGTGAAATAACAAACGCACATTCCTGGTGGCAACCACAACATTACTCTGACCTATCCTGTGTTTTGAGGTCAGTGCAGAAAAAGGAGAGGAGAGGAGGAGAGGAAGCCACTTTTTAGATGCACCGCATGTTTCCACGTCACTGCTGGCACCTATTTAGTCCAGACCCATTGGGCCAAGTTGGAAAGGAGACTAGGGAAAGAACTACGCTATAAGAATATTTGGACCTACTGTCGACACTGGTTTTGGGTGTGCTTCTGAGGAAATCTAAGGCGGAGTAAATTGGGCTAATTTGATTCCTCCATTTGCATTTCCAGAGCATCTTTTCATTACTTTTTCATGTTTCCATCCCATCTAAAACTTTTTTTTTTTAAATAACACATTTGTGGGTCAGACGATACATTTGTACGATTTCTGGTGTCTGGGAATCTTGGTCTGATCACTGACTCACGTGGTCATTAAAATGAAAAATGAAAGATTCTGATGACTCATTTCTATCCCAATTTGACTTTGTACACTCGTTTTATGAGTCCCAATATTGTTGTTCTTATTCCCGTGTAGCAACACTGTGCTTTTAAAGTAGTTTCAACATTTGATTAATAAGGTACTTCTTATTAACTGCATTACAATTGCAGAGCCAAAACACCTAATGAAGAGGGGACTTAAAGTAAAAAACATAGTAATGGAGTTTAGTGTTTTTTTTGTAATAACACAGGAAGAATACAGACTGCTGCTTATACTGCCTGTGTAAGAACAACAACAACGCAACTTCATTATTATGCTATTACTAAAGTACAATGTCTAACAATGCTACCATCACCATGTTACCATAACAAAGTGCTACCATCACTTTCTTCCATATGGTTTCTCTCTATGGTTGGACATAATCCATTTGGAGGAAAGTTATGGAAACACTATGTAACGCTGTTAGTTTTGCAGGTCTTGACACAAACCGGGGCGCCTGGCACCTACTACCATACCCCGTTCCAAGCCACTTAAATCTTTTGTCTGACCTATTCACCCTCTGAATGGCACACATACACAATCCATGTCTCAATTGTCTCAAGGCTTACAAATCCTTCTTTAATCTGTCTCCTCCCCTTCATATACACTGATTGAAGTGGATTTAATGAATTACATCAATAAGGGATCATAGCTTTCACCTGAAGTCACCTGGTCGGCCTATGTCATGGAGAGAGCAGGTGTATCAAGGCACAAGACGAAGCCCAGATGCAGACACAGGAGGCATATGATTGGAGTCTTACCATGTTTATTCATCTAAAAGGGGGTAGGCAAGAGAATGGTCGTGTACAGGCAAAATGTCAAAACCACTTCAGAGTCCAAATGGGCAGGCAGATTCAAGGTCAGGGCAGGCAGGATGATCAGGCAGGTGGGGAAGTAGTCCAGAGTCAGGCAGGGGTCAAAACTGTGAGGACTAGCAAAAGAGAATAGAAAAAGGAGTACGGGGGGGGGGGGGGCGCTGGTTGTCTAAACATACAAGACAAACTGGCACAGAGAGACAGGAAACACAGGGATAAATACACTGGGGAAAATAAGCGACACCTAGAGGGGGTGGAGACAATCACAGGGACAGGTGAAACAGATCAAGGGGTTTTTAATGTTTTATATACTCAGTGTACAATTTACAAATGAGCATGTTGATTTCTGTAGCGTAGTAACTTTGAATATTTGAATGAACACCTTTTATCCATATGAATACTTTACACAATCACAACAAAATAATAATGGGATCGCCATATTGCCTTGTTGGCACCAGCCCGCACAAACACCTACACAATGTTTGGTAATACACAAGTACAGTATATCATCGATTCTGTTTGATGCTCATCAACAGATGGACTTGTCCACTTGTGTATGTTCCAACGATGGACCCATAGTAATGCATGTCAAGCCAATCTGTCAATTAAGAAAAACAAAGCCTTTGAAAAACCCTGCCTTCTGGTAAGTCGTTGTTTACCAAAATGGACTTGCAAATCTTGGTCATGCTGTTCTTTGCACACAAAAAAGCTGTGATAATTTAACTTCCATGAGTCTCAGAAATTGTGCAGGTAGGCCTATTTCTTCTGTTCAAAAACATACACGTAAAGGGATTTTTTATAAAACGTAAGTGGTACATTTCCTACAGTCAAGCAAATGTGACTCACTATCCAATATGATAATTAACTCTAGTGCAGCAGGCTTCATTAAATGTAGTTTGTCTTTCTGTGTTCTTTCTGTAAAGAAAAAGGTGACAAGGAACGGTTGTGGTTACATGTTATAAATAACCACCAATGTTCTCAAAGGAAAAAATATTGTTTTCAAAGGGGAGAAAATCACAATGGAACTTGAAGTGCCCTTTAACATAAATGGCCATCGTCAGTAATGGGCAGCCTCTCTCCATTGGGTTCACTGGGTCTGCGTCCCAAATAGCACCCTTTTCCCTACATAGTGCACTACTTTCTACCAGAGCCCTATGAGAAATACTGTTCTACATAGGGAATAGTGTTCCATTTGGGATACAACCGGGGTATCTACTGCAGCTTTCTACTTCTGTGCCCCCCGAGTGGCACATGTTGAGTCCAGATAAATAAATGAGGCAGGTGGTATAGTGTGTGGATTATACCACCCATACGCATTTCACAGGACATATATGTCCTTCTTATGTATACAAACACATGCAGAAACAAATATGTATCACAGGAAACATGTAGCACCATTTTCCAGACGTTATATCCACACCAATGACCACAGCACAGCAGATGGATACTGTACGCTTTTCTGACCGACCGTGACCATGGCCATTACTCTTGGTGGCACGGGACCCAGGCTCGCACCAGCTGGAAAATTGCCTTTTATTTGGAGGCAGGGCCTTTAAAAGTAAACCACATGGAGGGGCCATGAGACACCAGTAACAGCTCTCCAACTGGCAGGACCAATATTTCACGGTGACGGAAGAAGTAGGTCAGCGCCAAGTAGTGGACGAGCTGTTGCTAAGAATATCGCTGGCTCCAGTGGACACTTTTAGGAATCGTAGGTACTTTCTCTCCACAAGGTACAGGTGACTACTCTGTCGTGAGTTTCCATTGTTTCCCCAGCCAATCAGACAACCTAATGCTGACAGACAGGTGGGATTTGGAAAAGTCACTTTGAGAAGTGTAATTGTAACATGTTTGAGGTTCACAAAAAAACTCATTTCTTTGCATGTCCAAATGATTTCCATACACCGTACTGAACTCCCTTTCTGAACGACACATTCCAATTCCACCCCTACTCACAAAAGTTGCAACTGGGATGATACGATTCATAGACTTATTATGTGCTATTTGAGCTGTGTCAGGTATCATATTATGTTGTGTTTGGATGGTGTTGAGTGTGATGTTGCCCAAATTGCTCACTTACACCTTAAATTCGGTTGATACAATTATGCGAGCAACAGAAATTCCACCCCTGTATCAAACAGTCCTTGAGACTCCAAAATCCTCCAAAGGTATTTTTTCTCAGCTAGAAAGAATTTTTTCATTAGTTCATCCAATTTATTGAAGGGTGAAGTCATATGTGTAATGCATGTTGTTGGATGCTGTGGAACTGTTATATCGCCCTCATAGTTTATTGCCTCTTTGAGAAAATACGGTTTGAAAACCTCACATTTTGCATCTGCGCCTCGTGTTTCATTACAGTAACTGAGTTAGCGCTACTTTGGGCACGTTGTGCATTGAATAGAAGAAAGGGGCTGGTGCCAGTTGCAAATAAAGGAATTTAGACACTCCTTGGAGTTTCCATAGCAATAACCAACAAACAAGCTGTTATTCCTTTTGATATGTTAGAATATCACTGGTCCCATTTTCCCTGTTCAAACATAATTACATCGTAAGAAAGCACTTTAGCACTTGCTGAAAGCTCTCACAGTGTCATTGCGATTGATTATACATAATTGTATATTTTTAAGTGGTCTTGGCTGTGATAATGTTGACAGTGAGAAAAACCATAAGAATATCCAACCAAGTCATAACAAAACATGTAATAGAACTAAAGTGCAATAATTATTTGTCATTTAAATGATTTTATTGTTATGGCACATTCAAATTGACAGATTAAACACACGTTAAAACATTTAAGAGATACAATTAAGAGTATACTAATGAAAATAAGTGGTTACCTCAATGAAACACCAATCCTGGTTTCAGGGAGTATTTCTCAGAAAAAGGAACATAGAGGAAAGGCAGAAAGAGACTAAATGATTTCCCTGCAGAGAGAGAGAGGCTACAAAGCACAATTAACACATGTATCTACTTGGTGGAAAACACTTTCCATTTCTACTCAGATACAGCTCGTGCCTCCCTATAGTGGGTAAGGACGATAGTCTGTCTTTGCTTCACTGGTGTTTAGATAGTTTAGTATAAGCATTCACGGCAGGGAGAGTGCCTGGAGTCAATGACACGCGATCCAATAAACTGATGGCCGGTGGCGGTGGCTTTCCCGACACCCCACTCCAACCCCGATCAAGCCCCCCACCTGTGTGCTCATATTTGGGAGTAATGCATCACAGAACCTGTCCCCTGGGGGTTGTCTTAACAGTCCGATGTTCGGATTTATGCCAAGTGATCAAACATGCCTTATTAGCATAGCGTAGCCTAGCTCTGGGGCTAACGCTCCACCACACTGGCTCAAAGACCTAGTGTGGCGCCAGCCCTCCATCTCTCCATCCCCATTTATTATTACATGCTTAATTAGCCTAGCGAAGCGCTGGGACTAAGCAGCTAGCTCCTTCACACACTGCTAGCCCTCCCTCTTGCCCATTTATTATTTACGCCTGACGATCCCTCTGTTAATTCTGGAAAAGAGAATTCTTTCATCAATAATGAAAGAGCCTGTCTTTCCAAAAAGAGAGATTGTGATGTTGAGGTACAGGTTATGGCTTGTAATGAGTAAGGCATGTATTATCAGCCATAGAAATATGATTTCTGGAACAGGCATCCTCATTTAAGTCAATGTTCAGGTCAATGTTCCATGATTCTATTTCTAAGTTATTGACGATTCTATTTCTATGCTCCCCTGTCGTTATTGTTATAAATTGTGTATAATTGCACCACACATTTTGGATGGACGGTGATATATTAAGTGCTCTGAGTATCTCTTGTCTCTCATCCCTGTGTTCCCTTGAAGAAATCAGTGCAAAGGTTCTGAAAGAGCAGCCAAGGCTTAGCCTCCCCCTTCTCCTCTCTCTCTCTCTCTCTCTCTCACACACACACACACACACACACACACACACACACACACACACACACACAGAGGGGGCCGCTGGAGGGGACGTGTGTGTGAGGGTGTGTGTCACTAGTCTCAGTGGAGTGTGTGTGTGATTTGTGTGTGTGGGGGTGTGTGTCACTTGTCTCAGTGGAGTGTGTGTGTGATTTGTGTGTGTGGGGGTGTGTGTCACTCGTCTCAGTGGAGTGTGTGTGTGTGATTTGTATGTTATTGAATTCCCCCCCCCCCCCCCCCCCCCCCCCGAGCGTCTTTGCCCTCCCCTGATAAAAGGAGGATCTCGACATCTGAGGGGTTGGGTGGACTTCACAGCAGGGATCAGTCACTCTGAAGGAGAGGGACGAGGGCTTTAAAGAGCATGGGCCAGGAGGGGAAAAGAAGGGATGAAAAAAGAGAAGAGCATTTGATGGCAGGAAGCAGCTCACACATGACCATCACCATCGCTCCCTTACATCCCTATCTCTCTTTCCCTCGCTCTCTCTCTCGTCCTGCAGCTGTGGCTTTCTGAGCATGCCTCTTCGCAATCCAACGGCTGAGCGCACACGAGTGGGGGAAGGAAGAGAGGCAAGAGAGGAGGGGCGAAAAGAGATTCCAGCAGACCTAGTTTGAGAAGGCACAGACAAACAGAACCTCGAGTAGGAGCAAGGAGGGCAAATATTTAGATATTTTCACATTAGAGGACATTTGAAACAGGGAGAGTTGACAATGCTGTGGCAATGTGATGGCCATTCGCAACTCCTTTTCGGAGGGGGAAAGAAGATGACAAAGGAGGGAAAAGGGCTTTTCGTTGATGGCCGTGTGTGTGTCTCAATGGGCAGTAGGGCACGTCCGGCATTCGAGGGTTGACCGCACTCCGGTGGACATTCTAGGACACTCACCTAGAACAGATAGTTGATCAAAGGGACACATTATTTTTATCGTTCCGCATGAAGAGCTTTCGGTTGTCAAGGGGAGAGAGCATCTTTGAAGTGAGAGCACTTGTTATTGAAAAGGACAAGAGGCTTGTTGTTTTTCAGGGATTCAACTTGAAAGATAAACTTTTATCAGTCCTTTCTTTTTGAGGTTGCACACACAGGTCCCTGTTCCCTTTTGTGACTCAAAAGGGGGAGTTCGGGGGAGGATTTTGTGCGTCAGCGGAAAGACAACATTGGAATCGCAGTTGTTCATTTCCTTTAGTCAACACAATATATTGGGAATATCACAGTGTTGGGAACGTGTGAGGATTACAATGGAGACGAAACCTATCATTTGTGGCAGTGGACATTCAATACTCAAATAATGAACCAAATCCATCATGTTTTTTCACTCCGTGCCACTGTATGGAATTAGTGCTGGAGTTCCCAATTCCACATTGGCATCCAACCGGAAATGTAACGCTGCGAATCCTTATGATTGATTGTGACTGGAGATGTAAGTGTAAGTGCATTGCTGAAACCAGTGGCGCTTTTTCTTACTGCTCGGGAAGAGCTTTTTATGCGGCAGCTTATCTACAATGTCCAACATCTAAAATGATATCAACCACTGACAGAATTACACGAACATTAAAGTAAGAGCAATTAAAGTAGAGCAATTCCCAGTTACTGCAGATACTAAAGGACTACAAATCAATGACGTGGAGGTATTGTGTTTAGAGTGTAGAGTTTTAGAGTTAGGGCAAAAACTATTGGCAGTAAGGATTTTTTATTTATTACAGTCCCTAGGCAGCAATGCGGTTTCAAAGTTACTCAGCTTGACTGTTTCCCTGCTTGCTAAGTACTGAATAGAGGTTGAAGGATAACTATTCATGTTTACGAGGGTATTTTGGGGGAACTGATGGCAGGTCATGCAAGTGGACCTGACTTTGTACTCATCTGATAGGACTAAAACTATATGAACCAACTGGTGATATATACCTGATTCAACAAACAGGACTAAAATGAACTGATGAACAGAGACAGTTACCACACGTTTATTATAATACACAACCCTCTTTGAACCCAGGTCTTTGCTTTGACCCACAATCTTCATTCATTTGATATTTTATTACATTGGTTTCACTTCTTTCTTGGACCTATTTTTCTCTTTGACCTTCGCCACTTGGTCAGTATGGTGCCACCACCGCCCACCAACAAGCCTCATGTGTGCTTGTCGGCCATCTTGATCATGGGTAGCATGGCGCTGATGGACGCCTACCTGGTGGAGCAGAACCAGGGGCCCAGGAAGATTGGTGTGTGCATCATGGTCCTTGTGGGGGACATCTGCTTCCTCCTCGTCCTACGCTACGTGGCTGTGTGGGTGGGTTCCGAGGTGCGGACCTCCAAGCGTGGCTACACCATGATCCTATGGTTCTTCTATGTCTTCGTCCTGGAGATCAAGGTCTACTTTGTCTACCAGAACTACAAGGCCGAGGACGGGAAGAGGGCAAGTTTGGACGGTTGGACTGGCGGCGGCGTGGACGGGGTGGCACGGAAGGCGCTGACATTGCTTCTGTCCATCTGCGTGCCCGTCGTCTACATCACGTTGGTGGCCATCGACCACATGGAGTACGTGCGGCCGCAGAAGAAGAAGGAGGAGATCCGGTGTCGACTCTTCTGGGTGGTGGTGGACTTGCTCGACGTCCTGGACGTGCAGGCCAACCTATGGGAGCCTCAGAGGAGAGGGCTCCCCCTATGGGTGGAGGGACTCATGTTCTTCTACTGCTACATCCTGCTGCTGGTGTTGCCGTGCGTGTCGCTGAGCGAGATCAGCATGCAAGGGGTGAACATTGTGCCCCATAAGATGATGCTCTACCCGATTCTCAGCCTGGTGACTATTAACATTATCACTCTCTTCATTCGAGGCGGGAACATGGTTTTCTATAGGGACTCCAGGGTGTCTGGGATACTGATGGGTAAAAATGTGATCGCCATTGTTCTTAAGACGTGCAGTTTCGTCCAGTATCGGAGGCATCTCGGTGAGGTCCCGTCTCCCGCTCTTGGGGTAGAGATGCAGAAGAATTGCGTTGTCCACGGCCCGAAAGTGACTATGCCTGTGCCCATGCCCATGCCCATGCCACCCCAAGTAGTGATTCAAGACTTCACAAAGTTTCCTGAAGAGATGGTGTGTGTGAGTGACACAGAGGTTGAGCAAACGTGACACAGGTCTTGGTGAGAAAGTGATAAAGATACATAACATATTATAAGCTTTATTATAGGACATTATAAAAGACTAATTCATGCGTATAACAAGGGCTTCAGTAAAGTGTTACCAGAACAGTTGACACAAGGAAGCACTGTGTAGGGTCACAACAAGGTGTTGCACCACTTCCTAGGACAAGGGAGAAAATGACTATAGGGAGAAGTGAATGTGTGTCCCCCCCCCCCAATGATGATGATCTAATGGAGAACAAAAAAACAAAAATGAAAGGATCTTCTTAAGTATCGGACCCTTTTATTAAATGCTTGCCTAAAATGACATACCGAAATCTAACTGCCTGTAGCTCAGGACCTGAAGCAAGGATATGCATATTATTGATACCATTTGAAAGTAAAACCTTTGAAGTTTGTGAAAATGTAAAATTAATGTAGGAGAATATAACACATTAGATCTGGTAAAAGATATTAAACAAAAAAACATGTGTTTTCAATTTTTTTGTTCTGTTCCATCATCTTAGAAATGCAAGAGAAAGGCCATTAAATCGCATAGGAGTTTAGGTGCAATTTAGATTTTGGCCACCAGATGGCAACAGTGTTTGTGCAAAGTTTCAGACTGATCCAATGAAGCATTATATTACTGCACAAAATGCAATTGTATCAAAATGCAATTGTATCAAGTTGGTATCAAAATTGTTCAATTTATATATTTTCAAATACATAACTATAGAGAACATTCAAAAATGATGAATGAAAATATTTCAATTTACACACTCCCAGGAATGTTATAAATGATGGATAATTAGCTTCCCTAAAAAAAAGACACTAACCTTCACACATCTAGATGGCCAGGTGTGGTGGGTGTGTTGGGCCAGACACAGCAGGGGTTCAAATTGTAGAACCCAGAACCCAGCAAGATTACTGAATGTAGCTACATTATTTACCTTCTGAGGTTGAATGTATCAAACCAGTTGCCATGATACATTTTTGTTGTTGTTGTGTCCTCTCCTCAAACAATAGCATGGTATTTTTTCACTGTAATAGCAACTGTAAATTGAATACTTCAGTTAGATTAATCAGAATCTAAGCTTTCTGCCCATATAAGACATGTCTATGTCCTGGAAAGTTGGCTGTTACTTACAACGTCAGTCTAGTCACATTAGCGCACGTTAGCAACAACCGTCCCGGTATAGGGACACCGATCCCCTAGAGGATAGGGATACTTATATTTTAATAAGATGTTGTGCAGAACAAAGTATGATGTATCTTTTAACTGGGGATGATTTGTGTCTCTTTGTGCACCTGTAAAACTGCCTAAAAATATGAATGTGCTGGATTCTGGATAAAGTAAATGAAAGACATTCCGCACACTCTACTGAAAATGTCTGTGTTTATTATTTATTTCAGCATTGTAGAGGCAGTTCAATGAACAGTAGAGTACTTTTACTCTGACCGGTCCTCCTTTCCAAACGGTTTTTGTTCTAATGCTGTTTGAGTGTCAATGTGAACCATTTGTATTGACTGACTTGTCTTTGATAAATGCGCCCTGCATTGAAAGAGTTCAGGTTGTGATTGTTATGTGTTTTGCATTCGATTAAGCGATATGCGTAACACTGAAGAGCTTTAAAAGAAAAAGGAACAATTTTAAGCATTTTCTGTTCCAATAATTGTTTATTTTGCTAAGAGAAGTTGACTTTTTTCTTAGACGATTTCTTACTGTTCACTGTGGTCAACAAAATAAGATTGAAGAAAATACTTTAATGCGACTGGTATATGTGTCTCTGAAAATAGGCCTTTATCAAATATGTATTGACAATGAAAATGGGCGATGCCCGCTAACTTGTTCTGACACGTCCTTATGAAGCTGAGCTTTTCAGCTTAGTTGTATGTGTATGACTACAAAGACAGACATTTGTAATGAAAGAAGAATATGGTGGAGAAATTACAAGATTATGTTATAATACTGTTATTAATACTATAATACTGTTATGCTGTCAAATGGTTGTTTTATGCAAGAACTTTTTCATCTGTATGTGTTCTACTGAGGATGGGCATCTGGGAGATTGAAAACTGACAGAAGATTTACGATGTCTTTGGGTGATAAGCCTAACAAGACCATAGCATGAGTTAATGTTTCTATACTGGGGTACCAGAGGGAGATGGCTCCAGTGTGGAGTTGGGGGCCAGACCCTGGTCTCTACACAATGAGAATAGTCATTACAGCAGATACTGTTTTGCTGTGAATTATTAGTATCTTTCATACAAATCTGAACTTTGTGACCCAATCATACATCTGTGATTTGTCATGAACATCCAGGAGGATGGACTTTGCTATAAAATGCTGTGGCTTAGTCCTGCTGGTTGGGTTCTCAGCGAATCACCTACAGGAGGGTTGTTGACAAGCTCCATTACTGCAGTAATTAAATAATAAAGTTTGACTTGTTTTGAAGAAATGTAAAAGTCTCTCCTTTTGATTAGAATAATTCCACAACAAGACGCTTTATCAAAGAGAGATATTCTACACACATTCGTGTTCAGACAGAGAAATCACAAGACAACTTCTGTCCTGTGAAAACTACATATTTTTATAATTGAGGCAGGGCTGTTCTCTTCACTTCCTCCATTCACCGTTGGAAGATGGGTTCCCATTTTTCAAAAGTCAAATTTCAGGATACAGTGGGGTGAACAAGAATTTGATACACTGCCGATTTTGCAGGTTTTCCTTCTTACAAAGCATGTCAGTCTCCAGACCTGAACCGAATAGAAAATCTTTGGAGGGAGCTGAAAGTCCGTATTGCCCAGCGATAGCCCCGAAACCTGAAGGATCTGGAGAAGGTCTGTATGGAGGAGAGGGAAAAAATCCCTGCTGCAGTGTGTGCAAAACTGGTCAAGAACTACAGGAAACGTATGATCTCTGTAATTGCAAACAAAGGTTTCTGTACCAAATATTAAGTTCTGCTTTTCTGATGTATCAAATACTTATGTCATGCAATAAAATGCAAATTCATTACTTAAACATCATACAATGTGATTTTCTGGATTTTTGTTTTAGATTCTGTCTCTCACAGTTGAAGTGTACCTATGATAAAAAATTACAGACCTTACAGACCTTTGTAAGTAGGAAAACCTGCAGAATCTGCAGTGTATCAAATACTTGTTCTCCCCACTGTACATAAGAAAAAATTTATCAAGTGCATAATTAATACAAATACCTTGAATTTGGCAATCAGTGCTCCCTCAAAATATAAGGGCATGACCCCTCTGCATTCAGAATGGCTAGAGAATATATTCCGAACAGTATGAGCTCTATGTTTGAGAAATGCCCAATACACCATATAAAAATTCTGTTTACAGTTTTCTCAGAAAGACCATGCTGCATAATTGGTGTGGTATCCATGGCTACCCAATATCTTGTAATGACTGATATCTGCAGTATGAGGAAGATAAGTTCATGATTATATAACTGTCGCTAGCGAGATCATCACATTTCCTTCTGTATTGTTCTCTGGATATTGTTTTACAATGCCTTTACAACAGCAGTTACACTGTGAACCCTTAGAAGCACGTTATTTATAGGGTAAGTATTACAATATGCAGGCAATGTTCCAACTAAATATTTCAAGCTCGCAATTCATCCCTCGCTTTTTGGACCCTTAGGGGAAAATAATAAAATATGATAAACTTCATTTAAATATGATCAAGGGCAAAAATTTTACACTGCTGCTTGGCAGTTGTTCATGTTTTAGGAGGCGTATGTTGCTGAGGTTGTCTATAAGGAATGGGTGAATGAAAGTGGAGTGGTCTTGAGGTCCTCAGACGGGTAAAAATCTGACCCGTACTCACACATATTATATATGCACAAATACAGATGCAGTATTGTTTTTGCACGCGTTACATCATGGCACGGCACGCCACACTCGCCTGCGTCAAAATCACCTGAAAGAAATTCATTCATTCATCCTCATCATCACCAAGGAAATTACATTACCTTGTACAAGTTTTTCTTTTGACCCATAATTTCACTGCAAAAACTGATGTTTGCCCAAAAGACACAAACATCACACTGCAAGTCTGCAGTCAAATACCCAATACCTATGAGGAATACCTACGTGAGAATGCTGTTCATTGACTACAGCTCAGCGTTCATGAATTTCTGTAAATCCTCTGACGCAGGAAAATTCTCAGCAACAGCAGAGTGATCAAATGAAGAGCACACATCTGTAGTCCCCTCCAAGCTTGGGACCCTGGGACTGAACACCTCCCTCTGCAACTGGATCCTGAACTTACTGACAGGCCGACCCCAGGTGGTGAGGGTAGGCAACAACAACCTCCGCCAAACTGACCCTCAACACGGGGCCTGTCATGCCAAATAATGTCCCCTGGCCAAATAGTGTCCCCCTCTATGTCACAATAGAATTTGATAAACTATTAGCGTTGCTATAACAACGGTGTGATGACCTAATTGTCACGCCCTGACCTTAGATTTCTATGTTTTATGTATTATTTTGATCGGGTCAGGGTGTGACGAGGGTGGGTATGCTTGTTTGTCCTGTCTAGGGTTTTTTGTATATCTAGGGGTGTATGTTAGTCTAGGTTTATTATAGGTCTATGATGGCCTGAATTGGTTCCCAATCAGAGACAGCTGTTTATCGTTGTCTCTGATTGGGGATCCTATTTAGGTTGCCATTTTCCATTTTGGTTTTGTGGGTTATTGTCTATGAGTAGTTGCCTGTCAGCACTTGTTAGTGTAGTGTCACGGTTGTTTTTTGTTTCTTTGTTAGTCTGTTTAATGTTTTTCCTTCATTAAAAGAAGAATGTATTCTTATCACGCTGCGCCTTGGTCTCCTTGTTATGATGAACGTGACACTAACGATTAGCATTCTGGAGATCGTTACAGCCTAAATTACGTTATTTTCATAATCTCTATGCAAACAAGGCTGATTTCTGCTGCAATTTCACTGTTTAAGCCAGTTATGTTTAGTTAATAAAATGAAAACATTAATTCAAACTACTTTTGGTACCTTGTTAACATTACATGAAATCCATGTCTTAGACATTTCTACGTTTCGGGAAATGGCAAAGAAAATGTGTAATCTGCTTGACACATTAAAGTTACTTACCTTACAGATCACAAAGGTGGTTAATTTCCACTCCATTCATATGCAAATCAGTTTGATTCAAACACTGGTTTGTCTGGCTGTCATGTTTATATTTGAACCTGCCTTTCCCTTGTCTACACTGAAATAATATCATTTCAGTATTCCTCTATTGTGATTTTTTTCTATCTCGTATAGCTCATATATGGATCTATTGTAGGTTCCTAGGATACAGCAATGAATAACGTGGAACAAATAAATACCATCAAAATACCACATTACAACTTACAATAATGAACACCTTTTGTGAAACAGCTATGAAAACCAACCTGGCAATATTTAAGATTTTAATACAAACTTTGTTAGGTTTTGGTACGGATTATTTTTACATGGCAATCACAGACTAAAATACTGAATTCTGGTGTGTGGAATTCTGCCTGTCACTTGTTCTCAACAGGCAGCCAGTCTCAGAAGGGGGACTTGAAGAGGGAGACTGCAATGTCCAGACACTGCTGCTCTCTTTTTTTTCTGAGTGTTTGCAGAGTGCTAGTGTTTTTAGTTCATCTGTGTATCTCACATATTTTGTGCCCAGTATGATAGAGCAAGAAAACTTTATTAGCAGATAATGACAACAACAGTAGTTAGTAGATTATGTAATGAAAAGTTGGGAGGGTGGTTGGTAATGGAGGACATCAGGTGGATCCACGTCTGGGTGTTGGGCAGAACCCCTAGGTCCTGGAGAACAGGTAATGGAGGACATCAGGTGGATCCACGTCTGGGTGTTGGGCAGAACCCCTAGGTCCTGGGGAACAGGAGCAGAGTTAAAGGGAACAGGGTAGGAGACAGACGTAAGCAAGCGAACACACAGGTTGCACTTTACTGTGAGAAAATTTGATGGATTAGTGTAGTGTTATTAACAGCGGGCAATCATTTGTATCTGGTATAAAACCTCCACTTCCTTCTCAGTCCGTGCCTGAAGGTAGTACTCAAAGGCGTTCTGATCTGGTTGGACAATTTCCACCACACCAGGTGGGGTTTCAATGATCTGAAAGTACGTTATACAAAAATAGCAATAGACAAACAACGACACTAAGTCATATCACACATTTGAAAGATTACAGTATATGCAATAATTATATGTACAATTGTATTGTTTACCTCAGTCAAAAGCTGTGGCTCCCGTCCATACCTGGCCTGGATGCTGCTGTTGTGTGCAAAGAGAATTACCTTCAGGTTGTTCTCCCACCCTTCCTGGTACCAATCTAGGGACTAGCCCATGGCAGTCTGGTTGGTCCACTCACCAAACCTAGAGGATGGGGTAGGAAAGTGATATCTATTGACAATGTAAGATATTGAAATACGTCTGATTATGTACCATGGAAAAACTAATTGTAAAAAAAATTATAAAACAAACCATTGATGATAGAATATAACCTTTAACAGCCAGGTACTTGTTCCAGCGTTCATGACCTCAGTCACTCAAGATGACCTCAGGAGAACCGTGGGCGTTAAAGATAGTCCACCATCGCCTTGGAAGTGGCCTCACTAGTCTCGTCCCTAATGGGTATTATTCAAAATGAAAATCTATTTTTAATGGATTACAGAAGGGAATTTAGAGTTAAGCACATACTCTTCCTTTACTGACCTTAATGGGTATTGCCTCCATCCACTTGGTAAAGTGATCGGTCGCAGGCAGGCACCAGCTGTTGCCATTCCTGGATTTCGTGAAGTGTCCGATGAGGTCAACCCCTAACATTTAAAGTGTTAGAGAGAAGATTACTTTATTCTTACCCGTATCTGTGTTATACAGTCTGAAGATGTTCGTATTTGTAAGGATACTGACACGCACACACACACACACTATAATATTGAATTCTGCTGTGGTCAAATGAAGAAACCATTACAAAACAATTTATCAGGGCAAAATTTGAATTGGGACACTTACCGATCATGTGCCATGGTCCATGGTGAGATACATTTGATGGGCTCAAACTCCAGCGCCACAGTCTTCGCCCTCTCAAACTTCTGGCAGGCTAGACATGGTACTGACCTTTAAGCAAAAAGTGACAAATTGAATCATTGTGTGCTCTCTGATATATTCATTGAAATCATAATTTCAGATATAATATTATGTGGTTGATAAACAAAAATGTTATTTCACTTGCCCAGCTGTCTACCCACTTGACAATTCCCCATCAAAAGAAGCATAGGTTTAATTTGGCATTCATGCATTTCACACCAAAATGTCCAAAATGCATTTCTGTCAGCATGGCCTCCTTCTCCTCCTTAGTAATAATCACCATCCTGTGTGGCTGGCCATCCTACCCCCGTAGGTATTTCACCTTTATTTATTAACCAGGTAGGCTAGTTGAGAACAAGTTCTCATTTGCAACTGCGACCTGGCCTATTACTGAGGTTAAGTTAAAAAAAATATCTAGAGATGTCACGGTCGTCCTCCTCTTCATCTGAAGAGGAGAGGCGAGAAGGATCGGAGGACCAAAATGCGGCATGGTATGTGTTCATCATTAATTTTAATTTAAAAAACACTGAACACTGAAACCCTATACAAAAACAATAAACGAAATAACAACCGTGAAGCTAATGCGAACTGCGCTGAAACAAGCAATCAACATAGACAATCACCCACAAACAAACAGTGCAACCCAGACTACCTAAGTATGATTCTCAATCAGAGACAACTAATGACACCTGCCTCCGATTGAGAACCATACTAGGCCGAAACATAGAAATCCCCAAATCATAGAAAAACAAACATAGACTGCCCACCCCAACTCACGCCCTGACCATACTAAATAATGACAAAACAAAGGAAATTTTGAAATTTTGTCAGAACGTGACAAGAGAACTTAAATTTATATTCTTGCACAAAATATAATATCTAAATTCAAGCACTTTCAATGACCCAATGTCTATTTATGTCTATTTTCCAAAACTTTCAAGGCCTTGATTTTTTTTTAAATTTTCACAAACTTTCAAGGATTTCATGGACCCATGGGAACCCTGGCGTAACGTTACATAAGAAATGTCATGACGGATTATTGGGACCGAGGTCAGAGGAGCAGACTTAGTCAATTACATAATTAGAGATGGTCTTGTTATGCTGCTGGAAATGTGATGGAATAACAATGTGAGGAAAACATCCACGCCAACACAGTATGGTCTGGGTAGTCACAATGATGTAGAAAGTTTATTAGTGTGTGAATTAATGTGAGTAGGACATTTGAAGAATTCTTGCATTTCCCTTCACGTCTGTTCTCTCAACGAGGGGTACTTTTGAATGAGCGCTGGGCACACATCCATGTATTGCCGGGTAGTGGAGTACATAAAGCAAAAGAGAAACATACAAGATTACATTTAGACTAGCAATTCTGTTCGTAATACAAATGATATTGATTGTTGCCGTTGATTATCATCAAGTAAAAGTTGAGTATGTGCTATGCTATTAGCTGCAGTGATTATGACAAGACAATATAGTGAAGGAGAGTATGGAGGACAGGAGTAACAGCACCCAAACTTTACAATTTAACTGGACAGGGGCAGAATAAAATGGGGACTGAAGGAGGATGGAAGGAGATGGAAAGAGTTAATCATGGGTTTAAATGAGGACTAACATTTCTCAATATTGAATATAAATTAGCTAGCTAAAGTTAGCTAACATTACAGAAACTTTAACTCGCTAGCTAGCTAGTTAGCTAACGTTGGCTAAAACATACCAACAATTATGCAACAATTACCAGGTAACATTACAGGGTATGTAGCTTGGCTAGCTGATGAAAAACTTAAAACGCAGTCTCAAAAATAAATACTGGCTCTAAATGAATTACCTTGAATTGATTATGAGGTTTAATGTTTGATTTGCTACATTAAATAATTCAGTAATGACTCAAAAAAGTTATGGCAATCATCTGTTTTTATCACCAGTAAGAAACTGCTAGCCATTTGCTGCTAACAGCTGAGAACAGCTAGCTAACTGGTGAGAACAAAAACAGTCAACAACTTCGGGAGTACAGACCCCTAGAAATCGACCGATAGCGAAAGTAAGAACTGCCGAAAATGCACAGTCAAAGAGGAGAATATTTATTCTGTCAAGGAAACGTTTTTTTTTATAGAGGCATACTAAGACAGAAGAAACGTGACAAATTGTGTGTAAATGATAACACATTAGTGCAGGACATGAAGACATTTATTAAAATGCTGGAAGTGAATGCTGGAATTAAACAATTAACTAAGCAAATGAGCAAAATCTAGGTAGGCTAGTTGAGAACAAGTTCGCATTTGCAACTGCGACCTGGCCAAGATAAAGCAAAGCAGTTCGACACATTCAACAACACAGAGTTACACATGGAATATATACAGTGCCTTGCGAAAGTATTCGGCCCCCTTGAACTTTGCGACCTTTTGCCACATTTCAGGCTTCAAACATAAAGATATAAAACTATATATTTTTTGTGAACAATCAACAACAAGTGGGACACAATCATGAAGTGGAACGACATTTATTGGATATTTCAAACTTTTTTAACAAATCAAAAACTGAAAAATTGGGCGTGCAAAATTATTCAGCCCCCTTAAGTTAATACTTTGTAGCGCCACCTTTTGCTGCGATTACAGCTGTAAGTCGCTTGGTATGTCTCTATCAGTTTTGCACATCGAGAGACTGACATTTTTTCCCATTCCTCCTTGCAAAACAGCTCGAGCTCAGTGAGGTTGGAAGGAGAGCATTTGTGTACAGCAGTTTTCAGTTCTTTCCACAGATTCTCGATTGGATTCAGGTCTGGACTTTGACTTGGTCATTCTAACACCTGGATATGTTTATTTTTGAACCATTCCATTGTAGATTTTGCTTTATGTTTTGGATCATTGTCTTGTTGGAAGACAAATCTCCGTCCCAGTCTCAGGTCTTTTGCAGACTCCATCAGGTTTTCTTCCAGAATGGTCCTGTATTTGGCTCTATCCATTCCCATCAATTTTAACCATCTTCCCTGTCCCTGCTGAAGAAAAGCAGGCCCAAACCATGATGCTGCCACCACCATGTTTGACAGTGGGGATGGTATGTTCAGGGTGATGAGCTGTGTTGCTTTTACGCCAAACATAACATTTTGCATTGTTGCCAAAAAGTTCAATTTTGGTTTCATCTGACCAGAGCACCTTCTTCCACATGTTTGGTGTGTCTCCCAGGTGGCTTGTGGCAAACTTTAAACAACACTTTTTATGGATATCTTTAAGAAATGGCTTTCTTCTTGCCACTCTTCCATAAAGGCCAGATTTGTACAATATACGACTGATTGTTGTCCTATGGACAGAGTCTCCCACCTCAGCTGTAGATCTCTGCAGTTCATCCAGAGTGATCATGGGCCTCTTGGCTGCATCTCTGATCAGTCTTCTCCTTGTATGAGCTGAAAGTTTAGATGGACGGCCAGGTCTTGGTAGATTTGCAGTGGTCTGATACTCCTTCCATTTCAATATTATCGCTTGCACAGTGCTCCTTGGGATGTTTAAAGCTTGGGAAATCTTTTTGTATCCAAATCCGGCTTTAAACTTCTTCACAACAGTATCTCGGACCTGCCTGGTGTGTTCCTTGTTCTTCATGATGCTCTCTGCACTTTTAACGGACCTCTGAGACTATCACAGTGCAGGTGCATTTATACGGAGACTTGATTACACACAGGTGGATTGTATTGATCATCATTAGTCATTTAGGTCAACATTGGATCATTCAGAGATCCTCACTGAACTTCTGGAGAGAGTTTGCTGCACTGAAAGTAAAGGGGCTGAATAATGTTGCACGCCTAATTTTTCAGTTTTTGATTTGTTAAAAAGGTTTGAAATATCCAATAAATGTCGTCCACTTCATGATTGTGTCCCACTTGTTGTTGATTCTTCACAAAAAGATACAGTTTTATATATTTTTGTTTGAAGCCTGAAATGTGGCAAAAGGTCGCAAAGTTCAAGGGGCACAAGGCACTGTATATATTTAATAAAATAAAATAAAAATAGATGCCTGGCTCAAATAGAAGCCTGTCTCTAATAAGCACCCGTTGTGTTCAGTGATTTAATTTAAGTTTTACGGTACATTACATTATGCATTTTTTAAAATATCTTTTTGATTATTATTAATTATTATCTTAGCTAGCGAATAGCTAATGTTTACTCAACTTCCATGTCGATCTGTTGCAGTCTCTCACCTGTTGTGTATCCAACCATCCACGCTCTTCCTATTTCAAGTGCATCTTTTGACCAAGTGCACTTTATTCATAAGCACACTTCTGGTTCCAAAACAAACCCCTCTTTAAAAAAGGGTTCTTCAAAACAACCCTTACGTTTACAAAGTTTTACAAACAACTGGTGTTAGAGGGTTATGGGTTATTTAATGGACCCTAAGGTTACTTTTAAATTATCGTAAGGGATCATACAGGAACCTTAAGTAAATTGATTTACCTTAAATTATCCAGAAACCTTTTATTTTTAGTGTACAGGGAGGTGGTCAGACACCTGGCAGTATGGTGCCAGGACAACAATCTCTCCTTCAACAAGTATGCCCCCATCCACATCGACGGGTCTGCAGTGGAGCAGGCCAAGAGCTTCAAGTTCCTTTGTGTCCATATCACAGATGGTTCACACACACTGGCACAGTCGTGAAGAGGGTGCTTCTTCTCCCTCATGAGGCTGAAGAGACTTGGCATGGGCCCTCAGATCTTCAAGAAGTTCTAATGCTGCACCATCGAGGGCACCATGACTGGCTGCATGACCACCTGGTATGGCAACTGCACTTTTCACAACCACAAGTCTCTACAGAGAATGGTGCGGACGGCTCAGTGCATCACTGGATATCCAGGAAATTCATATCAGGCTATGTCTGAGGAAGGCCCGGACAATACCCAAAGACATCAGCCAAACCAGCCATGCACTGTTCTCTCCGCTACTGTCTGGCAAGCGGTACCAGAGCATCAGGTCTCAGACCAACAGACTCAGAGACAGGTTCTATCTCCAAGCAATAAGACTGTTGAACAGCTAACCGATGGCTGCTCACCCTCATTAATATACTATCTGCACTGACTATATGCACACTCTCAGGTCTCTGTTCTCACACATAAACACATAAACGCACACGCACACACGTTCACCTACATATGCTTCTGCACCTATTATTATTATTATTATTTATTTTTTTCATTTTGTTTTGTGTTACAAGATGGGATTCAAATTCAATCAAATTGTCTTTTTTTTTGTCAACGATCTACACAAAATACAGTATTATGTCAAAGTGGAGGAAAAATAAAACACTAAATATATCTTGATTACCATGAGAGTTATTTTAGATACTCTTCAAGGAGGTAGGTTTGCAGATGTTTTAGCAATATGAGCAGGGACTCTGCTGTCCTGACTTTAGGGGGAAGCTTGATCCAACATTGGGGTGCAGGGACAGAGAAGAGCTGACTGGGCTGAGCGGCCCTCCCATCCGTAGGAGTGTGTCAGAAGATAATGAGGTGCATTTGCCCTAGCTGCTCCATAGGCAATCATCAGGGTTTTGAAGATGATGTGAGATTTGACTGCAAGTAGTGGAGTGTGCGGAGGAGGGGGTGACATGGTAGAACTTAGGAAGGTTGAACATCAGGTGGGCTGCGGTTTGTGGACTGGGGACAAGTCTGGACAAGTTGCAGGGGTTTGATGGCACAAACGGGAAGGCCAGCCAACAGAGAGTTGTAATAGTCTAGACGGGAGATGACAAGTGGCTGGATTAGGACCTGCTCCCCTTTCTGTGTGAGGAAAGGTTGTACTCTGCGGATGTTGGGGGGACACTGTGGAGTTGTCAACTGTGATGGAGAGGTCTTGGAGCGGGCAGGCCTTTCCCAGGAGGAAGAGTAGCTCTGTTTTGTTGAGGTTGAGCTTGAGGTGGTGGGCCGACATCCAAGTTCAGATGTCTGCCAGGCACACAGAAAATGTGTCGCCACCTGGGTGTCAGATGGGGGGGGGGGGTGGAGAAGAGTAGTTTAGTGTCATCCGCATATCAATGATAGCGAGACCATGTGAGGATATGACAGAGCTGAGCGACTTGGTGTAGAAAGAAAAGAGGAGAGGGCCTAGAACCGAGCCCTGGGGGGACATCAGAAGTGAGAGCACATGGTCAAGACACCGATCTTCTCCACACCACCTGGTAGGAGCGACCTGCTTAGGTAGGATGCAATCCAGGAATGTGCTGAGCCTGAGACGCCGAAGCCTGAGAGGGTGGAGAAGAGGATCTGATGGTCCATAGTGTCGAAGGTAGCAGATATATCTAGGAGGAGAGAGAACAGAGGAGAGAGAGTTAGCTTTGACAAAGTGGAGAGCCTCTGTGACACAGAGGAGAGCAGTCTCAGTTGAGTGAGCTGCCTTGAAGCCTGAGTGGTTAAGGTCAAGAGGATCTTTCTGAGAGAGATAACGAGAGAGTTGTGTTTTGGAAAGAAAATAAAGAAGGGACATCGGTTTGTAGTTTTTGATGTCAGAGGGTTCATACTTGTTTTTGCAGTTCTCCAAATTGCATGTAAGAGTTTTTAAATTGCGTATAAATGCAGTAAAAAAAAATTGAAAAAGAATTTTTCACTTTTTTTTTTATCTTGTTGAGTTGTTTTGAGTTATGTGCTATGTGCTAATATGACGCAAATTCGCTAGGTAGCTAACCAACAAAGGTAACGATTTATTTCAGAGCCAAGAAGTGCTTATTGTGCAAATGTATTTGTTTTCAAAACAAAATTGGAGACAAAATATAAATTACATGTCAATAATCACATGATTGTAAACCAACCCCATCTGTTTCCTAACTCTTGGATGAGCGCACATGATTTTGGTAAGTAAACATTCCACCCATTTATGGATACTCACACAGAGCATAGGGAGCAGGGGGCAGCGCAGTGAGCTGGGGAGAGAGCGAGACCAGCAGCTATTTCATTTTGGCAGAAGCAATAGGTAGGGTAGGGTCTGAATGTTGCGGGCATGGAAGGGGCTCGCACACTCGCACACACAAACTTGCAGAGTGAACTCATCAACAGCAGTTCGGTTGTCTTGAGTCATCCTCTTGACTCTCCCTCCCATCATCCTCATTGTTCACCCTAGTCATGGGTTGAGTCATCACCGACTTCACTGAGATGGGAATCTAATGTCTTACTGTCGGCACTCCTTGCTCTCATGGGTCTCTGTCATGTTGCTATAGTTACCTTTCATTCCAGTAATAACAGTATCAGTGAACCAACACAGAGAGGCATATACTCCTTGTACAACAACAACAAGCGATGACAAGGACTGAAGGGTGGGTGCTACCATATGTAGTGATTTTAGTTGCAACAGAAATTGACTGTGAATTTAATCATTAATGGGACTTAAATACTATTTTCCGTACACGTGAAGTCAGAATGCACTCACTGTTCCAAAATATGATTGTTAAGCAAAACAGGACAGTTAACACCTGGTGCCTTATAATTATCTATAGGCTATGTTTCAACTTGTCAATTTCAAATTATTTTCTAACAAGTTTTATTTCCTAACAACAGTTTGAATTAAGGTGTGTTCCGCCTCGTCATTAATTTACATAGAAGTATCCCATTTCAGTGTTGCGGACAATTTATGTTTGAGGCTTTACTGAGCCGGACAAACTTCTCTCTTTGAGGAGAGCCCAAGCACTTCCCTAGTGTTTCCGCAGATCAAGTATGCAGACATTTGCGCAGTCTTGCACGAACTGGCACATTTTCTGGCTGGCATTTACAGTTTTATTCACCATGTTTTCAAGTACTGGTGACAACTAATGCATTCTGATTATTGCATAGATTATAATGGACACCTATGATGTGTGCAAAATACTTTTTTGAAGGTTGTAATGATTATAATGAGCTAACGCTAAGCTATTTTCCAGCTATGTGTGGCGCCATGTTTGTTGACATTATACAATGCATTCTGGATGTCACGCTCTGGGTGTCACTTCTGTGAATGTCTGAACATTGCGTCCAAAAATTAACAGGTCACATTCAGGACATAACTTTGTAAGGACTATGTTAGTGCAAAATGTTTCTGTGAACAAACAGTGGCCAGCTCAAATGCTGACTATTGCGTCAATCGAAACTGGACATTGTAAATAAGCGTTCTAATCACACAACCACAAAAATAAGTTTAAAGAGCTAAAGGAAGTCCCACCCTTTTTTTAATGGAAAATTTAGTTTAGAATTTTGTATCATTTTCAATTCAGAACAATTTTCTGTTGGCACTAATATCACTTCATTCTGACATTACCTGAGGTATTTGTATATAACGGGACTGCTGAATAAACTGTAGGTTGTTCTTTCTTCAGCTTGGCTTGTAATATGATAGCAAATTGACAATTTCATTGTTTTGTATTCTGCACTGGCACAAACTTAAACCTTAAAAAATAAATTAGCAAAGATATACAGTAAGCAATTAGACCGTTTCAACTTGAGGTTTTGTATTACTTACACTACATGAGTATGTTGAACATCTCATTACAAAATCACGGGCATTGATATGGAGTTTGTCCCCCCTTTGCCGCTATAACAGCCTATACTTTTCTGGGAAGGCGTTCCACCGGATGTTGGAACATTGCTGCAGGGACTTGCTTCCATTCAGCCACAAGAGCATTAGTGAGGTCAGACTCTGATGTTGGGCAATTAGGCCTGTCTCTCAGTCCAATTCATTCCAAAGGTGTTCAATGCGGATGAGGTGTCATAACTCTCCTGTGACGATCTGAAGGATCAGTGGGTCCGCTCTACAGCGTGCTCTCTCTCTTGTAGAGGGGGAGATTGGGAAGTCGGCTGTTTTATGGGCGGTCATAAAATACGCTGCCTCCATGCTCTGTAGTGTTCAAGATTGGAATGTAAACTATGGAACACCGAGAGACCCTTGGACATCAAAAGTTTGAATAATTAAACAATATTTATACATTTGAGAATGTGGGAGTGGTCCGTGGACACCTAAGGGACAGTCATGACGAGTGTGTTTAATTTGGTGATCTCATGAAAGACAGGAAACACTCACTACTGTGTCTTTGGTTGTGTACACTTCCTAATTGTGGGGTTTACATCTAAATATTGTGTAAAACATATGATTACATATGAAACTATTTGTGAAAAGATTAAATGTAATGTTAGCCTTCTAAATGATAGTATGGATTTTCATATAACATTTAACTAGTCGTGAAGCCAGACATCACATTAGGCGTCATATAACCCCTTCTTCCACAGAGTGTAAAGCCCACTTCTTACAAAATGTACATTAAGTAACACCGAGACGGAGTCCCCACATTAGAATGGCTACAACCAAGGACAAGAACAGTTGAAATGGCAAAGAAATCAACAAACTAAAGAACAATTTTGCAGACTGCAGCTGTAAATACTTTAGTCTGGTAAACGCATTCGACCTAAGAACAGTTCCTAATGGTCCTCTGAAGCATCCATTGTAACAACTACAACACACTGTGACTCCTGGGGAACGCAACCAGAGACTTTTCTGTCGACTCTCTCCAGCAGACGGACCGGCGACCACAGAAAGAGACAACAAGACATACACTTGTAAATATGTAAATTGAAATGTATTTTCGAATGAGCGGTCGTTCAAGTGTTTCAAGTATTAGCAATTTCGATGAGTGTAGTTATCAGCTATGAGTTTCCCGCTCTTGAGTGGTCCACTCCCCCTTGTCTACCAAGCCGTCATATCTATTTTGTCCGCTAGGGACTTTATCAATGCATTGTGTTTGTAACAAATATCTACTGTTTATTTGTTATATATTTCTGTGATTATTTAGTTAGTAAATAAATAATTAAGCCAATTTGTATATCGCTGATTCATCATTTAGGCTAGGGTTCATGCAGATATCCAAGGGTTCAGTAATGAGAACTGATGAGGTAATAATGATACATTAATAGAAGACTAATCTATAAGATGTGAAAATATCTGAAGAGTCAATTCAGGAAATAGAGAATCTATAAACATTTTCCCATGGTGCCCCGACTTCCTAGTTAATTAAAGTTTACATGATTAGTTTAATGATGTAATAATAATTACACAGAGAATTGATGATAAAATAACAGTCTTCACATTTAAGGAGGTCAGGGCTCTGTTCAGGCCAGTCAGGTTCATCCACACCGATCTCAACAAACCATTTCTCTATGGACTTCACTTCGTGCACAAGGGCTTTGTCATGCTGAAATAGGATTTGGCCTTCCCCAAACTGTTGCCACAAAGTTGGAAGCACAGAATCGTCTAGACTGTCATTGTAAGCTGTAGTGTTAAGATTTCCTTTCACTGACCTAGGCCGAACCATGAAAAACAGCCCCAGAGCATTAAACTTTACAGTTGGCACTGTGCATTGGGGCAGGTTCTCCTGGCATAAGCCAAACCTAGATTTGTCCGTCGGACTGCCAGATGATGAAGTGTGATTCATCACTCCAGAGAATGCGTTTCCACTGCTCCAACGGTGGCGAGCTTTACACCACTCCAGCCGATGCTTGGCATTGCGCATGGTGATCTTAGGCTTGCGTACGACTGCTCGGCCATGGAAACCCATTTCACGAAGCTCCAGACGAACAAAATTTGTGCTGACGTTACTTCCAAAGTCAGTTTGGAACTAGGTAGTGAATGTTGCAGCTGAGGACAAACTATTTTTGGCGCTACGCACTTCAGCACTCGGCGGTCCCGTTCTGTGAGCTTGTGTGGCCTACCACTTCGCGGCTGAGCCGTTGTGGCTACTAGATGTCTCCACTTCACAATAACAGCTCTTACAGTTGACCGTGGCAGCTCTAGCAGGGCAGAACTGACTTGTTGGAAAGGTGGCATCCTATGACTGTTCCACAATGAAAGTAACTTCCACCTTGAAAGTCAGTTGTCTATGGAGATTGCATGGCTGTGTGCTCAATGTTATACACTCGTCAGCAACGGGTGTGGCTTAAGTAGTCCAAGCCACTAATTTGAAAGGGTGTCCACATACTTTTTATATATAGGGTACTTAGTGTACTCAATAGTGTACTCAACCACTATGGGACATGAGATTACAATGAGGCCCATGTTGCCCCTCGCCCTACGAGGGGTTAATCTTGGCCACCTCACCCACCACAGTTCTGGTGCAGTTAGCTTTAGGACTACCAGGTTCTCTTGACCCTGGTGGAATCCACCTTAGGGACTTTGCTCCACCCGGAAACCATGGCCAAGCCAACGCATTATTCTGATCTTGATTTGATGGGTGATATTCTGTCTTTTGGTCTTCCTGTAGAGTTCGAGGTTGGTGATATTATTTGGCCAGAAAATGCAGCAGATTCTTCTGAGGCATCCATTATGGAATGCCTCAACTTTCTTAATGTCTACTTTGACGACCCGCGAGCATTCAGACCCATACAACAAGACAGATTTTCCATTGCTGTTGTATAGGTGGATCTTTGCTTTAAGGCTGTCATCTTTTCACTGACTACTGTTTGGACATCCAGATGGAGTTGGGAGAAGACACCCTGAGCTTTTCTCAATCTTGCCTTGATGCCCTTTTTGAGCCCTGCTGTCCTTGCTGTTGAGGCTGCTCAGGTATAGGAAGTCATCCACAAACCCAAGTGGGTCACTGTTTACAGCGACTGGTGCCAGGATTTCAAAGTTTTAAAATGATTTCAGTACAAATGTAATGATCTACGAAATGTTGCATCGCATTACAGTGCTCCTTAAATGCAAGGTTGTTAGAATGGTGTGTACAAGATACCATGATTCTAGGTGAAAAAACAATGAGTGTCAATGAATTCTCATTTATTGGTTTGTGAAAATATTTTTTCCCCATTATCAACGCAGCATTCAACGTCGCCATTATATGACCTTGAAAGAAATGACTCCTTAGAAACCATCTAATTGAAAGTTGAGCCTGCATACCAAAACTATATGCACAGGAAATCAGCATTATTACTCTGTAACAATTGACATGAATCATACCTTCATAAAACATACATTACACATCTATAAACACTTTAAGTATTAAACAATATTAGTGATTCATTAATATATAGATATATAGTCTGGCACAGCGGTTGCGTCATAATACCCATAAAATCTAGCGATAAAACCAAGCAATGGTTCCTATCATATTTTCACCATTCATTTTTGCATCTGGGATTTTAGAACTACTTCATATAAGGTCTGTGTTTTGAGTAAGCTTACCCTGGCGTGACATTTTGATAACTGTGTAATTCTCTCTTGTACAAGGTGAGTTTTATTAATATATTCTCCTTCACTCTCAAAAATATGCGCATCCTGCGCATCATCTCTAGTTGACACTGTCAGCTACTGTTCACCAGCGCGATCAGAGAACTGTGTCCAGTCCATTTATTTCTTATGTTTCCTTTCTCTGTCTTAGCTAGCCACTGACTACACTTTAGGTAGCTAGTTAGCAGAGCAGTAGGTCAAACAATGATTTTGTTTTAATTAGCCTAGATAAATGTTTGTACAGTGTGTCGACTTTGGTGTCTATTTCAAAACTTTTTCTAAGGCTGAGCATAAGAGCATTTAAAGGGGAGAAGACCACTATAAGTCTGCCATGTGGAGAAGTCTAGCTATAGTGAGGGGCAATTTACCAGTTTGGTCAGGACCAGCATGAGGGATTAAGTTTATCCTGTGTTGGTGAGTGTAGCTAGTAAGTTAAGTTTGAGCAGCTTAGCAATACAGTGTGTTCTATACAGCTGTCGACATTCTACAAGGAAAGAGCCACTTAATCAATATAATAACCATTAACCAGATTGCCCCGGATGACAGACTTCGATGAGTGATAACGCCATTCTAGAATGTTGTCATTGATGAGAATGAATTTAAAAAAATCTATTGACATTCAGAAGTGACTTTGTTTAGACATTCAGCATGTATTGTAGTTTCATGACCAGAGACACATCTTCAAAGGCAGTATTTATTTATTTGGGGTTGTACATGCATTCAAAGTCTTGGTTTATAGGGTAGCCTAGTGGTTAGAGCGTTGGACTAGTAACCGCAAGGTTGCAAGTTCAAACCCCTGAGCTGACAAGGTACAAATCTGTCGTTCTGCCCCTGAACAGGCAGTTAACCCACTGTTCCTAGGCCGTCATTGAAAATAAGAATTTGTTCTTAACTGACTTGCCTAGTTAAATAAAGGTAAAATAAATAAAAATGTGATTGATATATCAAATCTCAAGTTATCAACATTTGTTTATTAAATATTCTACAGTACAGCTGTATCGTTATCAATCAAATCAAGCTATATTTATATAGCACATGTCTTACAACGAATGCTTTTCAAGGTGTTCAAAGTCATGCATTGAAAGGCATGTGGCACTTAACATCCTTCCTCTGGCCAGGTCTATATAGGTGACATGGGGATTCTCTGTACTACATGCAAATGCCTCCATGGAGCTCATAAGTATAGCCATGCAGCCTATTTTGGCGGTTCACAATATCGGCCATACAGATGTGGAATGCGAGTGCAGGAAGCCAGCTGTGCACAACCGGGTGCAGTCAGTGGATGACCTGTGCCCAGCCGAAGACTACATCCCTCTGTCCCGAGAGACCACAGAGGAGGATCTTCAGCAAAGGCATTTGTCCTTGAATCTGAGCCAGAACAACCGCTACCCTCCCTGCGATCCCTGTCTGTACCAGGCATTATAAAAAACAAGGGCACCTGGGAAATGAAGGCATCCTGGCTGGCAGGCAACAGTTGGACAGCGCACCAACCCCAACTGGCACACTATGAGTAGAGAAAGGTTGGTGGCCAGCAATTATAGAGCAGTGGTTAGAGCCAAGTGAATTACTTCTCCGCTGCCAAAAAGGGTCCTCGGGCTTTGAATGGGGTGTTGTTTGTAAAATAGGGCACATATAATGAAGAGGAGGGCACCAGACCATCCGGTTACGCATCAAGGCAAATGGCTACAGGGATGGATGTGCAGGAGTCTGGGCTTTGGGTCATGGGGTCTGGGATACTGGGTGCCTCACCGGATGATCTGGTGAAAATATAATCATCCTCACCGGATGAGCTGGCTAGCTCACTAAAGACTTGTCAGTAAAAAAGTCACAACAGTCATTAATGCTAGCCTATGCTGGTTTTCTTTTTACTTGTAAGGAAGGTAACATGCGTTGTACACGTAACTAGTTTGTGGTAATCTAGAAAAATGTCCTAAGCACCTACTATAGCTAACAACAGTTCTGTATGATAGCCATTAGCAAAATTACCGGTGAATATATAAATAAAAGTGACATTGTCCAACAGAGATTTGTGCGGTTATGAAAACGTCACGCCAGGGTAAGCCTACACGAAACACAAACCTTATATAAAGTAGTTCTAAAATCCCAGATGCAAAAATTAATGGTGAAAAAACTATTGGAACCATTTCTGTGTTCTACCGCTAGGTTTTATATTATTATGACTCATACTGTGGTACTCAATGCATTTAAAGATACACATTTGTTTTTACCATATGTATTTAAAGTATACTTTAAAAGTGTATTTTGATGTAATTCCTAGGGTTTCACCGCCCACCGCCCCATTGAAATGAATGGACAACTTAGCAGCGTCGCCTTCTATAAATTGGTGTATGTGTGCCTTATATTACCACAGAGTTTTCTTATACTCATACCCAGGTTGAGTTAAATAGTCTACCAACTGGTCACACCATGCTATTTCAATGTGAGAAATGTGGTAATATTTGGTTGAGACGTTGATCAATGAGATTACAACCTACACTGAACAAAAATATTAACGCAACATGTAAAGTGTTGGTCCCTTGTTTCATGAGCTGAAATAAAAGATCCCAGAAATGTTCCATATGTGGACATCGAAGTCATGGCAAGGGCGGACTTACCAAATTTCTACTTTTCAACATCAGCTGAACATAACAATGCCAGTGGAAGGGAGGACAGTGGCATGTGACTACATGTATCAAATAATCTCTCACACCAAGTTACTTCATTCCTCAGTGTCAACATGCACAGACGCAAAGATGGGCCCAGTCACCATCTGCCCGCGCGCACACACACACACACACACACACACACACACACACACACACACACACACACACACACACACACACACACACACACACACACACACACACACACACACACACACACACACACACACACACACACACACACACACACACACACACACACACACACACACACACACACACACACACCAAAAAAAAATATCACCAAATCTACCAAGTATATGTGTATCCTAGCATCTGGGCCTGAGTAACAGGCAGTTTACTTTGGGCACGCTTTTCATCCAGATGTGAAAATACTGCCCCCTTCCCAAGAGAGGTTAAAATAACTAACTTTGTCTTTCCAAATAGCCTGAGTGTACTTATTTCTCATTTGCCTGAACGAGAGCCAGTCAGCCTGAGTATGCGTGTGCCGAGCCTTTCGCCAAATTCAATTCTTGAGGTGGGGTAACTCTGCAAGATCACAGTCGAACCAGGGGCTGAACCTGTTTTTTAATTAATTTTCTTTTATGGGGGCGTGTTTGCTAACAATACCACTGAAAATATCAAAAAAAGGTCCAAGCGTCTTCAACGGAGGGGATCAAGCTGATTTCTATACCATTTTACAGAGGCCAGGTCATAAAGGAAGACTTTGTCATTAAAGTTTTTTAGCAAGCGTCTATGACAAATCAGGACAGGTCGTTTCACTGAGCAGTCATTACGAACACAGGCTGTAAAACAGTGATCACTAAGGTCATTACAGAAAACACCAGACTGATACCTATCAGGATTATTTGTGAGGATAACATCAAGGAGAGTAGCCTTTTCTAGGTGTTTGGAGTCATAGTTTGTGGGATTGGTAATAATCTGAGAAATGATTAATGATTCACCAAATTATATTATGAAAGAGGAAGTAAAGTACTTTAAGAATAGGTTTTCATTTCACTCTCCTCCATCTCCACTAACCAAAGCTAATTGTATGGATTTTCTTCCTAATAATAATGTAAAATTAATATCTGTACAGAAAGACTCATGTGAAGGCCAAATTACAGAGGAGGAACTTCTTGATGCAATTAAAGCCTTTGAAGCTGGGAAAACTCCAAGGCAGGATGACATACCAGTGGAAATATACCAAACTTTTTGGGATATACTCAGAGGACCATTATTAGCATGTTTAAACCACTCCTATATAAACACTAGATTATCGACACACAACAAGGTCTGATTTCATTATTACTGAAACAGGATCCAAGTGTTGTATATATAAATATCCAGTCCATTGAAAAATTTGAGGCCTCTTACATTTCAGTGTTGTGATGTAAAAATTCTAGCTAAATGCTTGGCGCATGGAATTAAAAAGGTATTGTCAGATATTATTCATCCTAATCAGACAGGTTTTTTACATAATAGAATACTATGAAATATCGGGGACACCAGGCATGGTTTTCATAGCTGATTTTGAAAAGGCTTCTGATAAAGTACGACTGGAGTTTATATATAAATGCCTAGAATATTTCAATTTTGGAGAATCTCTTTTAAAATGTGTTAAAGTTACTGTATGTATAGTAACCCTAGATGTAAAATAGTAAATCATGGCTACATCTCAGAAAGTTTTAAACTGTCAAGAGGAGTAAAACAAGGTTGTCCACTATCGGCATATCTATTTATTATTGCCACCGAAATGTTAATGTTAAAATGTGATCCAATAATAATATTAAGGGAATCAGAAATCCGTGGTTTAAACAAAGGTGTCATTCTACACTGATGATTCATGTTTTCTTTTAAAACTACAATTAGAATCCCTACACAGCCTCATAGAGGATCTATATACTTTTGCTATCCTCTGGATTAAAATCAAATTATGATATATGTATTGGATCACAAGAAAATGCTACTTTTATATTACCCTGTAGTTTACCAATAAAATGGTCTGATGGGGATGTGGACATACTTGGTATGCAAATCCTGAAAGAAAGAAATTCTCACTCCAATAAAATGTTTATAGAAAGTTAGCAAAAATAGATAAGATATTGCTACCATGGACAGGAAAATACCTGTCCATTTATAGAAAAATCACCATGATTAACTCTTTAGTCATATCCCAGTTTACCTATTTGCTTATGGTTTTGCCTACACCTAGTGAGCTGCTTTTAAATTATATGAACAAAAAATGTTCAATTTTATTTGTAATGGCAAACCAGACAAAATTAAAAGGGCCTATTTATATAATGAATATGAATTCAGAGGGCAGAAATGATTAAATATTAAATCATTAGACCTCTCACTAAAGGCATCAGTCATACAAAAGTTATACTTCAATCTGGATTGGTTCTCTAGTAAATTAGTAAGAATGTCTCAAGAATGGCCTTTTTCCCTTTATTCAGATTACACCTGCTCACTTTCAGATATTTGAAAACAAAATAATCTCCAAAATATCGTTATTTTTTCAACAAGTGTAACGGTTTTCTTGTGTCGAAGGAGAGGCGGACCAAAACGCAGAGTGGTTATTATTCATGGTTCTTTACAGTTTTTTTTCGATTGCTAAACGACAGTGGGCACAACTGGAGTCACATGTGCAAAACTCTAACTACAGTCTGCACTACCAACAGTCACCTGAGCTAAACAGTTCACATCACCTGCAAAACTCATTCCAAGCAACACAACTCTTAACACATGGCTCAAAACACACTCAGTGCAGCCAAACACTATGCACAACCCTCACTGAGATACCACACACTGTCACTTGACTCACACATGAGTCAAAACACTAGCATCAAACACCAATACAGAAAATACTAACTTTTCATCTTTACAGTTTGAACCATTTCAGTGACTTCATACAAAGTAATATTTTCGACAAAGAAAAGAGTGACATTCTTTCACATGATTTATTAAATTTTTTAGAACATAACAATTCTTTAAGGTAAATGAAAATTTGCAGTTTGCTTCAATAGTCTGTAGTAATTTACGGAATTACAGTAATGAGAAAAAAAAGGGTAGAAACTAAAAGTACATACTGTAATTCGAACAAATAATTGAGGGGCTAATCCTGCCTCTCTCTAGCATCAGGCCACAGGTTTTCTCTTGCCATGCACCTGGGGAAGAACCTTCTGGAGTGCCTTATCCATCCCTGGCAGTCCTCTGGACTCGTGTCCTCACATCCAGCACGCATGGCTTCCAAAAGAGACATTTGGTCATGTGGGTGGTGACCAAACACTTTCCACCTCGAGGCAGAGAAAAACTCCTCTATTGGGTTGAGGAAGGGTGAATATGCAGGCAGGTACAAAACCATAAATCTGTGATGTGCTGCAAACCAATCTGTGACAGCTGCAGAGTGTTGAAAAGCAACATTATCGCAAACTATGACAAAAACTTGGGGGTTTCTTACTGGCTCCCCCTGTTCTGCTGGCACTAGCTGAGCATAGAGCTGTTCTAGGAAAGCTATAAGCCTTTCTGTGTTGTATGGGCCAATGAGTGGTGTGTTGAGAAGCAAACCATCATTGGCCATTGCAGCACACATGGTGATATTTCCCCCTTTGGCCTGGAACCTCCACAGTGGCCCTTTGACCTATAACATTCCTTCCTCTGCGCCGTGTTTTGGCAAGGTTAAATCCAGCTTCATCGATAAATACAAATTAATGTGGTCTTTCCAGTGCTTCCACCTCCATTACTCTCTGAAAAACAGTAAGTGCACAGTTTTACTGTAGACATTTTCAAATATATCATTATCAGCCAGCACTCTATCTTGAATCTCCCGCAGTTTTATTGCATTGTTGACAACAACCATATCAACAATAGCATTTTCCTGCGCATCTGAAAATATTTTTCCTCTTCCCCCTGTTGGGGGCAGCCTTTGGGTCCTGTTGTAAAAATATATTTTACAGTCAAACTTACTGTAATATATATCTGTGTAAATATTCTATAATTGCAATACAAAATAGATTCCTGTAATGTTTTCATTTAATGTAAGGATGTAACTCTCACCAGTTTGCATGATGGAAAATTCGCATAACAGATGCCACTGTGGATCTTTGCAGATTGGGTTGCACCCTCAACCCTGCCTCTCTCAATGAGAGACCATGGTTCACGACATGGTCTATAAGTGTAGCCCTTATTTCATCTGAAATAACAGCTCTTTGTCTTCCTTCACGCATCCGCCCTCTCCCTGCCACCCTTCTCCCTCCACGAACCCATCTTCCTTGTTCCATTTCCAAAATGAGTCTTTCTGAGCTCTACCTATATATACTGTAATATGTGTGTGTGTTCACTAACAAGTCTAAAACAAGACACCTGCTTAGCCTTTCAGCTGAAATTGCAATCAGCAGTGTTTGAAAGGCACAAGGCTGAAATCTATTCCGTTTTGAATGTGTGGTTCACAGTTTTGACAGCAGTGTGTTAGCATTTGAACAGCATTTGAAGTGCTGTAAATCCACAGTGTTGTGCAGGTTGTGGTTAAAGTCATGGGATAAGTGTGTAGAGTTTTGAAAACTGTGTTCAAGCAATGAAAAACGAACTAGAGTTTGGTCCACATGAACTGCTGCTGTGCAGACTGTAGTTAGAGTTTTGCACATGTGACTCCAGTTGTGTCCACTGTCATTTAGCAATCGAAAAAAACTGTAATAAAGAAACTATACTTGAATAGACTAACAAAACCAAGAAATGTGAAAAAACCAAAACAGCCCTATCTGGTGCAAACACAGAGACAGGAACCATCAAACCCAACACCAAACAGGTTACCTAAATATGCTTCCCAATCAGAGACAATGACTAACACCTGCCTCTGATTGAGAACCATATCAGGCTAAACACAGAAACAGACAAACTAGACACACAACATAGAATGCCCACTCAGATCACACCCTGACCAAACAAAACATAGAAACATACAAAGCAAACTATGGTCAGGGTGTGACAACAAGCCTTAGAAGGTTGGTTGCAAATTCAGTTTTAATCCACCTGAAAAGACAGAACAAATAATACAACAAATATTGTGGTTAAATTCAAATATACTAATTGATAAAAAAAAACATATTTTTTGATAAGATGTTTAAAAAAGGTATAATTTGTGTAAATTATATCATAAATAAGACTGGTGCCAGAATAACAACCTATCCCTCAATGTAACCAAGACTAAGGAGATGATTGTGGACTACAGGACAAGGAGCACCGAGCACGCCCCCATTCTTATCGACGGGGCTGTAGTGGAGCAGGTTGAGAGCTTCAAGTTCCTTGGTGTCCACATCAACAACAAACTAACATGGTCCAAACACACCAAGACAGTTGTGAAGAGGGCACGACAAAGCCTATTCAGGAAACTAAAAAGATTTGCCATGGGTCCTGAGATCCTTAAAATGTTCTACAGCATCGAGAGCATGGTTGCATCATGTACTGGTTGCATCATGTACTGGTTGCATCATGTACTGGTTGCATCATGTACTGGTTGCATCATGTACTGGTTGCATCATGTACTGGTTGCATCATGTACTGGTTGCATCATGTACTGGTTGCATCATGTACTGGTTGCATCACTGCCTGGTACAGCAATTGCTTGGCCTCCGACTGCAAGGCACTTCAGAGGGTAGTGCGTACGGCCCAGTACATCACTGAGGCAAAGCTGCCTGCCATCCAGGACCTCTACAACAGGTGGTGCCAGAGGAAGGCCCTAAAATTTGTCAAAGACCCCAGCGACCCCAGTCATAGACTGTTCTAGGACAAAAAGGCTTCTCAACAGTTTTACCCCCAATCCATAAGACTCCTGAACAGGTAACCAAATGGTTACCCGGACTATTTGCATTGCGTCCCCCCCCCCCTCTTTTACGCTGCTGCTACTCTCTGTTTATCTTATTTGAATAGTCACTTTAACTATATGTTCATGTACGTACTACCTCAATTGGCCCGACCAACCAGTGCTCCCGCACATTGGCTAACCGGGCTATCTGCATTGTGTCCCACCACCCGCCAACCCCTATTTTATGCTACTGCTATTCTCTGTTCATCATATATGCATAGTCACTTTAACCATACCTACATGTACATACTACCTGAATAAGTCTGACTAACTGGTGTCTGTATATAGCCTTGCTACTCTTATTTTCAAATGTCTTTTTACTGTTGTATTATTTCTTTACTTACACGCACGCACGCACACACATATTTTTTTCACACTATTGGTTAGAGCCTGTAAGTAAGCATTTCACTGTAAGGTCTACCTACACCTGTTGTATTCGGCTCATGTGACAAATAAACTTTGATTTGATTTGGTGGAGTTATGTCACACATGCAGCTAACACAGACATATGGAAATGTCTGCTCTACCCAAAATTACAACCAACTAATTGCAGCATTACCACAAAAATGGAAGAGGCAAGTAAAAGGGGAAAAAGTAAGGAACTTGTCTGTCGGGACTGCATTAAACACCATAAATGGTAAAAAAAAAAAAAGTGATAAATAAAAACATATTCCAATTTAATTTAAGGACCAAAAAATTGACAGCTGTGCCATTTAATTGCAAAATAGTTGGGGAGAGATTTTCTATGTATCGATTCCATGGCACATGGTTTATGAATTGACGGATTCAAAACTTTGAATTTTTCAATTTAAATTGAACCAATAGAAGATTGTATGGGGGATACAATCTTCCCAGCTCTGCAGATTTTGCTGCGAGGACGCAGAGTCATTAGATCATTTTATTTTGGTAAGGTCCATATGTAGCTTGTTTTTGGTCACACATCCAGGAATGGCAACATTTACCTAGAACTAACGCTGCAGATAGCAATACTGGGTGATTTGACATGTCATAGTCAATCAATTAATAATATTATTATTATTTCAGCAAAAAAATATATATCTTTAATTTGCAATCTGTGGAAACTATGAGAGTAAAAAGGTTCAGTACTTTTCTGAAGCATCACAGCACAGTTGAAAAAAATATGGCAAATAGAAATCCAAAATGGATGGTGCTTCTTGGTGCACCCATCCGTTAGCGGGATCATTTTCGTCAACATCCGCTGAATTGCTGAGCGCCAAATTCAAATTAACTTACTAAAAATATTTAATTTTCATGAAATCACAAGTGCAATATAGCAAAATACAGCTTAGTTTGTTGTTAATCCACATGGAGTGTCAGATTTCAAAAAAGCTTTTTGGCGAAAGCTAATTAATAACTTAAATATCATACAATGTGATTTTCTGGATTTTTGTTTTAGATTCCATCTCTCACAGTTGAAGTGTACCTATGATAAACATTACAGACCTCTACATTCTTTGTAAGTAGGAAACCTGCAAAATCGGCAGTGTATCAAATACTTGTTCTCCCCACTGTATATGTACTTATATCATGGCATAGCTGAATATTCCTTTCTTATTGGCTTGAAGGGTGTTCTAGAGCGTGCTTTATTTCCATATAACGCACGGTATTCATAGGTTGCACCTCCATCACTCGGTCACGTCATGCCATTGTTATGAATGTTTTGAAGCCGCCCTCTATCGGTATCGGGATAGTGGTGCCCTAAATTGGTGATAAGCCCCCCAGACAGCACACATACATTTTCCCCGATGTTGACCTGACAGCGTTATATCGTTAGTAGATCGCGTTCCATTTAGAAGGTCGGCGGGAGGGCGGCTGTGAGTGTGGGAGGTCTTAATGCAGGCGAGCTCAGCATCACTGTGTTGGCCGTAGATCATGTAGACATCTAAATTAGGACCCAGATAGCACACATACGTCTGCCCAACGTAGTCACGAAGTATACATGATACATCGGGAAGATGTAGTATGAATAACGTTCTACATCGTTTATATGTCGGCCAGGCATCAACATTTTATTCTGATTTTAATTGGCACATCTCGCCAATGTGCAAACGCTATCCAAACTACATATTCCCTATGCATTTTGATATGTCGGCCAAAGGTGTGCGTCGACGAGTGTCACAATTCTCTCGATTCATAATCATTCCTCACCTGCGGAAGGGGGGCACGTTCCACATCTTTCAGGTATATCCTACCCATGGACAGTCAAACATTTTCTGGTCATGGTTGGCAATACTTTTATCAGAAAATATGTATAAAGCTATAGGCTTAAATAAATTAATCAAAAGCGCCTTATCGGATTTACAGTAAATGTCCCATGCGTTCTTTTCACCACGTGACTCAAATGTTTCTTTTTTTTGTATTCATCAAATATTCACTGCTCTTAGCCTGTAATAAAACCTTCATTCCATCTTTATCAAACTAACTGCACACCCTCTGCATAAGCTACATTTTTGTCAAATGTGATGTTTATGTTTCTCTCTCCTCTGTGCTGGAGTTCTTTTATTAAGAACTTGGTGTATCAACACCCTCACCAACACCCTTACACCACCGAGGCTGACGCATATATACCTTTCGTAATATTTCCCCTAATGTTATTAGCCGACCTCCTCTATCTCTGTTGTTGCTTCTGCACGCTCGCTCTTCTTTCAAACTCTCCTTGAGTTTTATTGGCTGCTGTATTTCACATCCAGCAAACAAGAGCTTTTGCGTCCCTCTTCGAAAAGTCTATTGGTAAAAGAAACGCTAAGAACAATATTGTCCAGCAAGCTATTATAGTCTAGGTTTCCCTGCATTGGACTCCAAGAGCTAAGGAGGGTTTTTTTAAGGATAGAGGCCAGCGGAGCACAGGTGCATGCGTATTGCGCAAGAGACAGAGGCGATAAGTTAAATCAAATAAAATTGTATTTGTCATATTAGAAATCTATTATGCAGAACCCATCATTAATTAGCTAAATATAAGGCTAATACTGCATTGAATGTATTACCTGAAAGAGGTAGGCTAGGACATCTATATATAGAGCTTTAATATTAATCTAGAACAGGATGATCTATTTTGGATGCAATTTGAATGGAGTTGATGGAGAGAGAGAAAGACTGCCAGAGAGTGCTCGCGCGTGCATTGATTTAAAGCAACAGTATTTGAGTGCTAGGCCGTTTTAAAACTCTGCAGCTGCAATAAAATAAAGTCTAAATGTGATTCCCGACAGCCAGATGGAGATGGGTAAATTAGACCCGCATTCGGTCTTTATATTATTGTAGCATACACTATGTTGCAGCAAATGCAGGCCTACCTGTCATAAGAAAAAAAAATACCGTGATAAAATGATGGGTCCACGTGCATTGTGAACTGCGCTCCACACTGAGATGAGCTGTTTGTCCCCACCATGAGCATTGATGATTCATCATGCAGAGGCCGTAGAGAAGCCAGATTTCGACATTTGCATACAATTTAACATTTCCATTTCACGCCATGCTGTTCATATAAATCATTTATTATAATTTACTGGTTTCTCAAAGTTATTTTTTTCCCGGGAAAAGGGAGTGGTTTTGGGCTGTAAATGTCGGTAACCAGGTTCCCCCAATCAACTCTATATCAGACATTTTTCAGACCTCTAAAGTACTCTAATGTCCCAATGAGTGTTTCAAATACATCATAATATTGTTTATTCTATGTTTTATTCAGTGTTACAATGTGAACATGACCAGAATACAGATTTTTCACCTATATTTGCTTATGCCCGGATTCTTTTGTGTGGAGACGGCCATGGAGAATATACTATTAAATTCTTAGATCCACAGAAAGCCGCATGATTTTGTCTATAAAAATCTTGAGTATCAAATGAGTAATGGATTACAATTGTACATTTCAGTCCTTTCCAAGTATCGTTCCAAATAGAAGGTGCATGACAGTACATTAAGGATGACTTATACTGTTGTTATGATTAATGGTAAAAGAAAATCAACAAAATTGAATTATGGTCGAGTTGAAAACAGTGGTACCACATATGGAACTCGATCTCGGCCCTTTATTTTCATAAACCAATGAAAATTGAGCATAGACAGTGTTGTCATTCTGTGGTGTAGTAACGCTACAATCCACTGGAGGGCAAAGGATGAAGCTAGATTGTTAGATATACACACTGATGTGAGTTTAAGCAGGTGTAACCTTCTTAATTAACCACTTCCTTTCCATGTAAAGTGATGCGTTTCAGACCTCAAAAGTAAACTTTTGTTACGAAAGTATTCAGACCGCTTGACTTTTTCCACATTTTGTTAAGTTACAACCTTATAACATTTATTAAATTGTTTTTATTCCTTTTCAATCTACACACAATACCTCAATTTATGCGAATTTATAAAAATAAATCAAATGTCACATTTACATAAGCATTCAGACACTTCACTCAGTACTTTGTTGAAGCACCTTTGGCAGAGATTACAGCCTTAAGTCTTCTTGGGTATAACGCTACAAGCTTGACACACCTGTAGTTGGGGGGTTTCTCCCATTATTCTCTGCAGATCCTCTCAAGCTCTGTCAGGTTGGATAGGGAGCGTCGCTGCACAGCTATTTTCAGGTCTCTCCAGAGATGTTCGATCGGGTTCATGTCCGGGCTCTGGCTGGGCCACTCAAGGACATTCAGAGACTAGTCCCAAAACCACTCCTGCGTTGTCTTGGCTGTGCGCTTAGGGTCGTTGTCCTGTTGGAAGGTGAACCTTCGCCCTAGTCTGAGGTCCGGAGCACTCTGGTGCAGGTTTTCATCAAGGATCTCTCTGTACTTTGCTCCATTCATCTTTCCCTCGATCGTGACTATCCTCCCAGACCGCTGAAAACATCTACACAGCGTGCTGCCACCACCATGCTTCACCTTAGGGATGGTGCCAGGTTTCCTCCAGATGTGACGCTTGGCATTCAGGCCAAAGAGTTCAATCTTGGTTTCATCAGACCAAAGGATCTTGTTTCTCATAGTCTGAGAGTCCTTTAGGAGCCTTTTGGCAAACTCCAGGCGGGCTGTTATGTGCCTTTTACTGAGGAGTGGCTTCCGCATGGCCACTCTACCATAAAGGCCTGATTGGTGGAGTGCTGCAGAGATGGTTGTCCTTCTGGAAGGTTCTCCCATCTTCACAGAGGAACTCTGGAGCTCTGTCAGAGTGACCATCGGGTTCTTGGTCACCTCCCTGACCAAGGCCCTACTCCCCCGATTGCTCAGTTTGGCCAGGCGGCCAGCTCTAGGAAGTCTTGGCGGTTCCAAACTTCTTCCATTTAAGAATAATGGAGGCCACTGTGTTCTTGGGGACCTTCAATTCTGCAGACATTTTTTGGTACCCTTGTTCCTCGACACAATCCTGTCTCAGAGCTCTACGGACAATTCCTTCGACCTCATGGCTTGGTTTTTGCTCTGACATGCACTGTCAACTGTGGCACCTAAAACTTAGAGGTAATCAAGACCTGGGGAAACCAGTCTTGCATTGGATATCTTGTTCATAATGTATTGCAGTGCTTTTCACAATAAAAAACATAGAAATTCAACATCAGTTTTTTCATTTTTTGCATTTACGGCACATTATCGCTCATATAAATTTTATCGCTCATATAAATTTCTCAAAAGTTTGTTTTGACATTATATTTATTGTAGCTGACAGTGTGCTGAATCAATAGATTTAAAACACTTCATGGCGCTCATTACAGAAATGCCTGTAGAAGCCAAAATGTCAAGGTAGTGAAAAACAACTTTATGGGGTTAAGTGTTATCAGCAGATGTCTTGAAAATAGAAAAGGGCAGCGAGTCAGTAGTTCCTGCGCCATAGACAGGCAATTGCTTTGGAGTTGTTGAAAGAATGTTTTGGTATTTCTATATGATCAACCATTACATAATCTAGACCTACGTGAAACAGTATAGTACACAAGGTACACATTTGAAATCTGGCTGTGCACCAGCAGTCACTCAATTAGCCCATGTCCGCAAATTTGTCTTGATTGGTAAGTTAGTCTAGTGGCCAGCTATCTAAACTTGTAGTAAGCACCCCGGTCGAATTATCAACCGGGGTGGGGCCCTTTGATCATCAGTTATCATATAAAAAATAGGGGGGGGGGGGGGGGGGATTTTACTCCTGGCTCAGAGTTTGTCTTAGCAGTGTCATAACATCATCCTAAAAATTACTCTGACATGGGAGTTTTTTTTCTTGTCTTAAAACAGGTTTTAACAGAATTCCTAGGACCTTTTCTGAGACGCTTTGTGGACACGGGTCCTGGTTTCCATGTTTGATACCATTGCATTTATTATAATTAGCCTGCAAAATGTCTGAAAGTAAATGATCACAGTTTATACTGCATGTTCATCTACACTACCAGTCAAAAAGTTTAGAACACCTACTCATTCAAGGGTCTTTCTTTATTTTTTACTATTTTCTACATTGTAGAATAATAGTGAAGACAACAAAACTATGAAATAACACAAATGGAATCATGTAGTACCCAAAGAAGTGTTAAACAAATTAAAATATATTTTATATTTGAGATTTTTCAAAGTAGCCACCCTTTGCCTTGATGACAGCTTTGTACACTCTTGGCATTCTCTCAACCAGCTTCAACTGGAATGCTTTTCCAACAGTCTTGAAGGAGTTCCCACATATGCTAAGCACTTGTTGGCTGCTTTTCCTCCACTCTGCGGTCCGACTCATCCCAAAAGCATCTAAAATTGGTTGCGCCATGGCGGAGATCTTTGTGGGCTATACTCGGCCTTGTCTCATGATGGTAAGTTGGTGGTTGAAGATATCCCTCTAGTGGTGTGCGGCTTGTGCTTTGGCAAAGTGGGTGGGGTTATATCCTGCCTGTTTGGCCATGTCCGGGGGTATCATCGGATAGGGCCACAGTGTCTCCTGACCCCTCCTGTCTCAGCCTCCAGTATTTATGCTGCAGTAGTTTATATGTCGGGGGGCTAGGGTCAATATGTTATATCTGGAGTATTTCTCCTGTCTTATCCGGTGTCCTATGTGAATTTAAGTATGCTCTCTCTAATTCTCTCTTTCTCTCTCTCGGAGGACCTGAGCCCTAGGACCATGCCTCAGGACTACCTGGCCTGATGACTCCTTGTTGTCCCCAGTCCACCTGGCCGTGCTGCTTCTCCAGTTTCAACTGTTCTGCCTGCGGCTATGGAACCCTGACCTGTTCACCGGACGTGCTACCTGTCCCAGACCTGCTGTTTTCAACTCCCTAGAGACAGCAGGAGCGGTAGAGATACTCTCAATGATCGGCTATGAAAAGACAACTGACATTTACTCCTGAGGTGCTGACTTGTTGCACCCTCGACAACTACTGTGATTATTATTATTTGACCATGTTGGTCATTTATGAACATTTGAACATCTTGGCCATGTTCTGTTATAATCTCCACCTGGCACAGCCAGAAGAGGCCACCCCTCATAGCCTGGTTCCTCTCTAGGTTTCTTCCTAGGTTCTGGCCTTTCTAGGGAGTTTTTCCTAGCCACCGTGCTTCTACACCTGCATTGCTTACGGTTTGGGGTTTTAGGCTGGGTTTCTGTACAGCACTTTGATATATCAGCTGATGTAAGAAGGGCTATATAAATACATTTGATTTGTTGGGTCATTGTCCTCACAAAGACATGGAGGTTGGAACCAAAAATCTCCAATTTGGACTCTCAATATGGACATTGCTCGTGTTTCTTGGCACAAGCAAGTCTCTTCTTATTATTGGTGTCCTTTAGTAGTGGTTTCTTTGCAGCAATTCGACAATGAAGGACTGATTCGCACAGTCTCCACTGAACAGTTTATGTTTTGATGTGTCTGTTCCTTGAATTCTGTGAAGCAATTATTTGAGGCTGGTAACTAATGAACTTATCCTCTGCAGCAGAGATAACTCTGGGTCTTCCATTACTGTGGCGGTCCTCATGAGAGCCAGTTTCATCACAGACTTGATCGTTTCAAGCGCAGACGCAGAAACATTCAAAATTCTTGAAATTTTCCGTATTGACTGACCATCTCTTAAATAATGGACTGTCATTAGTCTTTACTTATTTGACCTGTTTTTGCCATAATATGGACTTCGTCTTTTACCAAATAGGGCCATCTTCTGTATACCTCCCTACCATGTCACAACACAACTGATCGGCTCAAACAACACATTAAGGAAAGAAATTCCACAAATGAACTTTTAAGGCACACCTGTTAATTGAAATGCATTCCAGGTGACTACCTCATGAAGCTGGTTGAGAGAATGCCAAGAGTGTGCAAAGCTGTCATGGCTACTTTGAAGAATATAAAATATATTTTGATTTGTTTAACACTTTTTTGGGTACTACATGATTCCATGTGTTATTTCAGTTGATGTCTTCACTATTATTCTACAATGTAGAAAATAGTCCAAATAAAGAAAAACCCTTGAATGAGGTGTTCTAAACCTTTTGACCTGTAACATCTCTCAGATATGTAATTCTGGTTTATCTTCAAGTTTACCAGGATGTCCAAGGTGATCTTTACTGTCCCCTCATCACGGTAGCTCTCCATCACCGTGTCCTGCCTGACATCGTTCTCTAGCTGGCTTCCTACAGGAAATTCAGGCTACAGGCTGAAATCTTTCTAGTTGCTCTTCAGTCAGCGCCTTCAGCATCAACAAGTCTGTGACAACATGTAAGGAATACAACCACTGGCAACAAGAACATCAATACCTCCATATTTTTGGGGATATACTGGAATATTTTAACTTAATCTCTCAATCTCATAATCATGGGACAGATTCACTCACTAACACAATTTGAAAGCTTTCAAATTATTTCAGAGTTGGCTTTAGCCTGCCTGGAGTTTGTACTTTTGGGATCACTGGTTCCATTAAAACAGGCAGGCTCAATCAAGAACATTCTTAGTATTTTATATTTCAAATAGTATTTGAACTCCCGTGTCCTAGAGCAGTGGCAATCACAACAATAGGGAATAATTCTGCAGACTAACCTCATGTTCTCCTCCTTTCAAAATCATTTACCAATGGTCCAATTGGTTCCGTCTGTGAAGAAGTCAGAAAGCAGTTGAGGGTGGAAGTGATCTGCCAGGACCCCGTTTTTAATTGGTCAAAGAATGATCCAGATTCTGTAATCCCCTATTTTGCAATGCAGGATCAGATCAATTGTTCCGAATGAGTTTTTCAGAAAAGGATGGGGTCAATCTGATCCAGATAACACAATGTGAAGGTAACAGATGTTCAGTGCCATCTACTGACAAGTCGTTACTACTTCTACACTGTCATGGGAAACAGTTACGTAAACTACAAGGACTCAATTATTAAATTATACTGACCACTGTCATGATGTTGGCCTGGGGGTAGGTTTATGACAGTCATAAATACCTCTTCCCCCCCTTTTCCTCTCTCTACCCTACTGATGTGACATTTGAAAATCCTTTGGTTAACATAGAGATTCTGGGAACATGAGAAGGCGGGGGGAAATGAACCATATTCTGGTAATCCGACCACTTGAACATATGCGTTGGTACTTAATAAATATGATGTCAGTTCGGTTGTCATCTGAGACATTCTCAGCGATGATAGTTGTATCAAATACTTATGTCATGCAATAAAATGCAAATTAATTACTTAATCATAGTGTGATTTTCTGGATTTTTGTTTTAGATTCTGTCTCTCACATTTGAAGTGTACCTATGATAAAAATTACAGACCTCTAAATGCTTTGTAAGTAGGAAAACCTGCAAAATCGGCAGTGTATCAAATACTTGTTCTCCCCACTAAGTGCCACCCAACCAAGTTTGTCAATGAATGATCATAACATAGATGCTAGGTTTGGTTGAGGAGAGGATTGACACTCATGATATTGGCAATGACGTATATATTTAATACAAAAATGACCCTTCTGCATGTTCCAATGAAATAACATCAATACAAACCATACGTATTTGCATTGGAAGTCCTCATAAAAACATACTAAATCAACAGTGTGCTTTCAGAAATTCCTCGCCGGTGAGCAAATACGGGAAGATGATATGAAGTACTAGATAATATACCGTAGTTGTGATTAAGTCCTCTCCCATGGGACACCTCCATGGCCATGATAGGGCCGCATTCGCTTGGCTTCGGTCTCTGTCAGCCCTCTCCTAACCTTATTGGCTCAGTCCAAACTTAAGATGCATGCAAGCATCTTAGACTCTCACATAAATCATACATTGTTAATGGGATTCAGACCAGTTCAGTTACTCACATGAATCTCAAGATAGAAGAGCGGCCCCTGGGTAGATTGGCCCTTAGTAAAAACAAAGCAGTGTAAACTGTTGCTGGGACAGCTTCTGAGGCCAAAATGTCCCACCATCATCATCATCATCATCAGGACAAACAAAAGAGCAAGACTGTTCCTGGGCCAGTTTCAGGACAGTCACTTCTGCTGGAAAGGCAGCTTCCTGCGGTCTTTGCCAGCATTCCTCTTCCTCTTCTTGCTGAGGAAGTTTTCCAGCTTGCCGCTCTTCTTCAGTTCGCTGTACTTCTCCGCCAGCTCCAGCTTCTTCTTGTCAGCTGTGAGAGGGTTAAGAGAGCAGAGTAAGGTTTTTGAGTATCCTATCTGCGCTTTCACCACGAAGATGGCGTTTGGACAGCAATATTCCATTGTAATATCTCTGATTTACAATGTGAAAAAAAAAAGAGATTCCCCAACCAACCAAACAGGGTACAGCATTGTATTATAGTCTAGTGGCAAATTCTGAGGGGTTCAACAATATTGCATTGTTGTTGCCTTGATTATAGAACTGTATCATATCTGAAGTTAAGCGCTTTACAACATAAAAATATAATGTCTATAGAGAAGAATAAATAGGCTTCAGAGTACAAGAAATAGAATAGAATGTCATGCTTTACATCCCAACTTACATTTCTTGAGGAAGAAAGGCTTCAGTCCCTGGCCCGCCATCTCTCTCTGCTTCCTCTTGAACTCTAGCTCCTTCTCACGCTGCTGTTCCCGGCTCTTCCGGGCCCGCTCCTGGTTCTCCTGAATATGAGAAGGAATCGGGTGAATTATATAGAAAAGCAGCCCTCATTCTAAAACTGCTTTGCATGGTTGTGTGTGTTCAGCAGTTAACTCACCATTCTTTTCAACAGGAACTGAAGTTTCTCCTTCTTTTGGTTGCTCTTTAGTGGTTTCTTGAGCTTCTTCTGCACTACCTATATATATATATATATATATATTACACACACATACACACACCACAAAGAATGAACACAATTAAATTCAGTGATAGTCAAATGTAAAAAATCTTGAGGACAAGCAGGACCATGTTGTACAAGAGATAATGCAAAACAAGTCCTTTTTCCTACAATGTATGTTGTCTAAAATGAAAAACGGACTGATATGGACTAGACAAATATGGACTGATTAGAATTGATCGTTTTCACACATCTCTCTCGTGCTGTTTGATGTCGTTGATGAATCTGTATGTTTTCTCAAAGATCTCCGGTTTGTATTCACCAGACAGATCGTCAAATCGAGGATCTCTTGACACCTGGGGGGGAGGGGGAAAGGGACAGACAATTACAATTACACCTGGGGCGGCAGGTATCCTAGTGGTTAGAGCGTTGGGTCCAGCAACCGAATCCCGAGCTGACAAGGTAAAAATCTGTCGTTCTGCCCCTGAACAAGGCAGTTAGCCCACTGTTCCCCAGTAGGCCGTCATTGTAAATATGAATTTGTTCTTAACTAACTTGCCTAGTTAAATAAATAAAAGACAGCATGCAACAAGATGGTTTGAGAGGTCAAAAGCAAAAAAGCAAGAGATGGAGATGTCAATCTACAAAATACTTCAGAAGTGCCTTACTGATTTCTTGACAGGAACTACTTGTCTGAGAAAAGGGGCTGGCCTCTTGGCTGATATCTCCATGGGCCTTAAAAAGAAAAACAATGTATGAGAAAGGATTGTTAGGAGTTTAAATACATACACCATGCCCACAGTAAAGAAATAACAGATTTTCTCCAAAATGACACACTCAACACATACAGATACTGAATAAAAATGGAGGTTCATAAAGGAATCAAAAACCCATAACACATATTTAGAGTGCCATCCATGCTCCAACTCAGCTATTGGAATGGCCTTATTCTAATGCATGAAGGTGAACAGACAATTGGACATTACCTATTCTTGTTGAGGCGTTTCTTTGTGGGAGTTTGTTTTGCCTTGGTTGTTCCGTAGGCCATTTCATTATAGACCTTTGTCCCCACCTTGTTTTGAAGCTTCATAATGTCCTCAAAAGACATTGTTGAAAGCTCTGTAAAAGTCATAAAGAAAAATGAAGGATTCTTCATAAATGAGATGGAGAACACACCAAACTATCCTATAGACCTTTTAGGCCGTCATTGTAAATATGAATTAGTTCTTAACTGACTTGCCTAGTTAAATAATGGTTAAATAAAAATAAATAAAATACCTTGACATTTGTTCCTGGGAGATCAACTGCAGTGAATGAAACTATGCTTACGATTTACCTTTTTTAATGTCGTCTTCTGTTTGTATTTCACCACTGCTGTTTACCGATTCCGGTTGTTCTGCGTCATCATCGACATCCTCAGAGTCCTCAGTGTCACTACCCAAACCTGTCTGGTCAACACCATCACTCTCTGCATTTTCATCATTAGCCTCTTCTTCACTGGCATCCTCAAGAGCTTCTCCACCACTCAAACTGTACTCCTCTTCCTCTCGTCCAGACTCTTCCTGGATCATACCTGAGGAGCTCTTTTTACTGAGTAAGGCAAAGTTTTCTTCCATTTCAGAGTCTTCACCACTACTGTCAGGGGCTTTATTTGACAGACTTTTGGTCTTTTTTGGCTTGTTATCCAACCTAGACACAGTGACAGCCACTTCTTGATGTTGCTTTCGCTTCATAGTTGCTTTCTGGTGCCCGGAGGACATTATGGACTGTGAAAAGACACATAGGAGTTGTAGTAAAGCCTTAGCTCACTCGCTTACAAAGTGTATGGGGCCTGAAATAGATTTAGGTAGCCTACTTTGAGATAGTCGATTTTAAACAATAACACAAAGGGTGAAACACCTCTACACATAACATGTTGCTATGAGGCACGTTCTAGCAACACGTAGACAAACAGGTACCAGAAACAGCACGCCTATTTAGACTCCTTAGAAACGGTGGCTTTATAAATCAACGTGATTGATTGGCTCACCTGCCTATGCTGAAAAAGGTTACATAAAACCCCTAAAACAAATTGCCGTGCTCTACATTGGGAAAGCCACTCCAGAAATAATGTCTCTCAACGCAAGTCCCCGGCGTTCACTCTCCCCCCGAATAGAACACAACTCGAGTACCAGGCTTTAGAGAGGCCTTGTCTTGCTTGGCTAATGTTACTAGTTAACGTTAGCTATAGTGGCTAGCTTGCAATAAAAAGTCAAACCAACAACAACGGTGAATATAACACGGTATTGTTTTTGGCGAAAGAGTTATTAAGTAGGTACGTTAACGACTTACCATTATATGAACGACGATCCTAACTTAGAAACGAACTATAATAGCAACCAGCCCAAGATGTTATCCACGTGGGTTTTAGTTGTGTACTGTTAGCTAGCTAGCTACACTGAGTCTGACTGATTCCCGTGCAATATTTAATCGACCAACGGGGGGCACTGTTGAATAGGTATTGAGATATAGGCAGACGCGGGCCCAAAGATGTATGTGTTACCTTAAATTTGACCTTGTTACAATGCTGACATTTTCTAATTCAAGGCACCTTTATCTGTCTATACTAACAAGAATGTGTTGATCATCCCCCGATCCACATCAGAGCTTTATTCTCGATAAAATTGGACAACACTGCTCAAACTTTTTTGTCATTCTCATTGGTAGGTAGGCTCACTTGCAGAGTGAAAAAAAACGCCCCCGCTTTTAAATGATGTTCAGTTTATAAAGGCTTCATAATTCCTTCATAAACACTACATGAATGTGTTACAACTCATCTATAACCATATGTCATGCATTATACAGGCTTCATAAATGTGGCATAACTGTGTGACAATCAACATGATCAAATGTGACATAACCCACTTATGTCGAATATGATATAAACATGTGACATGTTGTGCTGTAGGATGGCCCATGCTCTGAAGTGTAGTCATGTTATTCCCATTACACCTAATTTCGTTCCCAGACACTTATGCCCAAATGTGCGGAAGGTCCAACGAATCAAATGTGGCCTTCATTAGTTAGGGTTAGGTTTAAAATCACATTTTAAGAAGAGAAATTGTGGAAATGGGTAGGGTTTAGCCATAATTATGACTTTGTCGCACACCAGAACATAACTAGTACCAATACATACAATCAAACAATTACTGACAAGGACATGAGGGGAAACAGAGGGTTAAATACACAACATGCAACATGGGATTGGAAGCAGGTGTGATGGAAGACAAGACAAAACCAATGAAAAAAAAAATTGATCAGTGATGGCTAGAAGGTCGGTGACGTCAACCTTCGAACACCGCCCGAACAAGGAGAGGGACCGTCTTCGAAAGAAGTCGTGACAGTACCCCCCCCCCCCCCCCCCCCCCCCCCCCACCCCACTGACGTGCGGCCCTAGCAGCGCGACGACCCAGAGGGCGACGCGCAAGGCGATCCGGATGGAGACGGTGGAACTCTCGCGGCATTGAAGGATCCAACACGTCCTCCACCGGAAACCAGCATCTCTCCTCCGGACCATACCCCTCCCAGTCCACGAGGTACTGAAGGCCCCTCGCCCAACGTCTCGAATCAGGTATGTAGCGAACAGAATACGCCCCGGGGCCCCCTCGATGTTCAGAGCGGGCGGAGGAACCTCCTGCACCTCAGAATCCTGGAGCAGGCCAGCCACCACCGGCCTGAGGAGAGACACGTGGAACGAGGGGTTAATGCGGTAATCGGGGGGAAGCTGTAACCTGTAACAAACCTCGTTCAGTCTCCTCAGGACTTTGAATGGCCCCACAAACCGTGGACCCAGCTTCCCGGCAAGGCAGGCGGAGGGGCAGGTTTCGGATCGAGAGCCAGACCCGGTCCTCACTGCGCTGTTTTTTGGCGCCTCATGGCCCGCTGAAGGTGCACATGAGCGGCGTCCCATGTCTCCTCAGCGTGCCTAAACCAGTCGTCCACCGCAGGAGCCTCGATCTGGCTCTGATGCCAAGGCGCCAGAACCAGCTGGTATCCCAGTACCCACTGGAAGGGGGAGAGGCTAGTGGAGGAGTGGCCATCACTGCCCAGGGCACGTACGCCGCCCATTGCCGTCTATTGCCGTCCTGGCAATAAGACAGCAGAAACCTACCCACATCTTGGTTCACTCTCTCCACCTGCCTGTTACTCTCGGGGTGAAAACCCCGAGAAGGTAAGTAAGCTAATTCTTCTTAAATTAATCCCAATTTAAAAAATAGCTTTCTGAGATGTTGCTTAACTTCAGATGAATTAATTATAGACTGGGGAGTCTCAGACTAAGGTAAATAAGGACTAACCAGTTAATCTTTGTGAAGCCTAATTAGATTAATGATGCGCACTTGGTGCTGACCTGAGGCTGCTTCAAAAATCAGGGATGGGACACGAATACATAAGCAAGTCACCTAAACCAAGCAAAGGATGGAGGTAAAAGAAAACAATTTCAGTGACTGAAAAAACCCTCTTGAAGCGAATTGTGTCAAACCACCCAATTATCGAGAACAAACAGCATCAACAGAAAACAATAAAAAAATAGTGCCTGAACTACCATTTGTAGGGAAACCAGAAGCAGGTTCTTCTCGAACCAGCACCAGTTTGGGATCCAAATATTTCCATTTGTGAATAATAACATTTTTGTTACCAATCCATGGCTATTGTTTGCTTCAATCACTTGAGCTGTCTTTGTTGTGAGAAGTGCTACATAGCAAAAGCATCTCTGCAGGGTTGTCCATTTCTGTCAAGATTCTGTCTCAAGCCATGGAAACAAATGGGTAATCTTCATCTTCAGTGCGAGGATCTGGGCAGCCGTGCTGTTTGAGATAATTATGAAGCACTGCTGTTGCAATTATGACAATGCTGCATCTTCTTGGTTGAAAGTGCAATGTGTTTCTGAGACACTGGAAACGACTCTTCCATTTGGTATTTTATTAGGATCGCCATTAGCTGTTGCAAAAGCAGCAGTTACTCTTCCCGGGGTCCACACAAAAATGACATAATATAGAACATTCATAGACAAGAACAGCTCAAGGACAGAACTACATCAAAAATATTTTAAAGTCACACACAGCCTACATGTCAGTACATACACACAAACTATCTAGGTCAAATAGGGAAGAGGCATTGTGCTGTGAAGTGTTGCTTTATCTGTTTTTTTTAAACCAGGTTTGCTGTTCATTTGAGCAATATGAGATTCCATGCAATAATGGCTCTATAAAATACTGCACGCTTTCTTGAATTTGTTCTGGATTTTGGGACTGTAAAAAGACCCCTGGTGGCATGTCTGGTGGGGTAAATGTGTGTGTCAGAGCTGTGTGTAAGTTGACTATGGAAACTATTTGGAATTTTCAACACATGAATGTTGTTTCTTATAAAAAGAAGGGATGCAGTCAGTCTCTCCTCAACTCTTTGCCAAGAGAGACTGGCATGTATAGTATTTATATCAGCCCTCTGATTACAATGAAGAGCAAGAAGTGCCACTCTGTTCTGGGCCAGCTGCAGCTTAACTAGGTATTTCCTTGCAGCACTCGACCACACGACTGGACAACAATCAGGATAAGACAAAACTAGAGCCTGCAGGACTTGCTTTTTGGAGTGTGGTGTCAAAAAACCAGAGCATCTCTTTATTACAGACAGAACTTTCCCCATCTTTACAACCATTGAATCTATATGTTTTGAACATGACAGTTTACAATCTAAGGTAACACCAAGTAATTTAGTCTCCTAAACTTGTTCAACAGCCACACTGTTCATTACCATATTCAGCTGAGGTCTAGAACTTATGGAATGATTTGTACCAAATGCAATGCTCTTAGTTTTAGAGATGTTCAGAACCAGTTTATTACTGCCTGCCCATTCCAAAACAGACTGTAACTCTTTGTTAAGGGTTGTAGTGACTTCATTAGCTGTGGTTGCTGATGCGTATATGGACACACATGCCTTGTTTAATGCCAGTGGCAGGTCATTGATAACAATAAAAGAGGGCCTAGAGAGCTGCTGTGAGGTACACCACACTTTACATGTTTTACATTAGAGAAGCTTCCAATAAAGAAAACCATTTGAGTTCTATTAGATAGAGAGCTCTGAATCCAAGATATGGCAGAGGATGAAAAGCCATAACACATGTTTTTCAACAACATGTTATGGTCAATAATTTCAAAGGCTGCACTGAAATCTAACAGTACAGTAATTTGTGTCAGTGCAGTACATGTTGAGTTCCCTTTTCTATAAGCATGCTGAAGTCTCCATATACAAAAAATGTGCTCCACTGCACCTCTGGTGCGAATATGAGCTTGGTTGTACCGTTGTTGCTCAGGTCCTATTGCAGGAAGATAGGGGTTGAACAATAAGTTGGTCTGTGCATACCCGCTGTCACCAAGTATGATTCCACTATGTTGTCTTCCTTCAAGCTGAGCATACAAAGAGGAGTTCTGGAGTTGCACCTTTCCGTCGTGCAACAATGTTGGAGAACTGCAAATTGGGAGTGCACACACTTTGTACAGTTTTTAAGATTCCTGTACTTCTCAGCCTCTGCTGTAGATGGGAATATGACTTCCATCTATACAGCTAATGACTCCAGGGAAGTTCCCATATTCATATAACTCTACCTTGTAGTTGGCTTGGGTAACAGCATAATAGAACTTCATGTAATTGTCATTCAGTTCGCATTGTAGACTTTGTGGACTATTCTGCAAACTGTCTGTTCACTTGCACCACACAAATCTCCTGTTTCACAGTGGAAGGTTCCAGATGCCAAAAACCTCAATGTCAGCTGCACTTTCTTTGTATTTACGGAAACGATCACGAAAATGTATTTAATCAAAATGGGTTGCTCCTGTCTATAATCGCCCTTGGCCTTGGTGGTGCTCATTGATCATCATTGAAATAGTCCAGGTAAAACATTTTTTTGGCCAGGTTTAATTTAAGCTTTCACTTAGATCTAGATTAATTATAATCGTCTTTCTGGAAATCAGACTTTTTAAATCTAGACTTGGGCAAGTCTGAGACTATTTTAAACCTGAGAAATGTAATATACATTTGTCCAGTTTAAAAGTGAACATTTGTCTAGGATTAGGCTTAATCTGTGTCCGCAAAACCGCCCCATAGAGTTTGTTTTATGGTAGGATCAAGATGGTCAGATTTATATTTAGATACTGCATATTGACATTTATTCTGGAATGTTTAATGTTTCATTAGCATCATGAAAAAATTCAAATGTCTAGTAACCCATGTTGGAATAAGTGTTGAAAATGCAGGAGTATGTGACTGAACTCTTTGTTCTTGCTATCAGCAAAACAAGAGCTGTCATTGTAAGGGGTGAGCTATGGCCATAGGAATTTGAGGTCATGTAGCTACAGTACATAAGACGGCTGGTTCTTGGAACAGTAAATGGACAGGGCTGTTTCATGCCTTAAGTATTTTTGGTCCTCATGGGGTTGACCCAAAGTCAGTTGACTTCAGTTGAGCCTCCCGAGAAAGGGGGCACGGGGTGTAAGGGTAAAATACAAACATGAGAAGTGTTCATTTGTGAGAGTGAGCAAGTTAGCATGGTGTAATTGTGTCGCGTTCATAAATCAACGAGGGAATTACCCAACATCTTGTACAAGTCAAATATGTGAACGCAGTTTCACCAGAGTATAGGATTACACAGTGAAATATTTGAGAAAACAAAAATAAATCTTCTTTCTACAAAACCCCAATCCATCTTCATGAAACAATGACAAGGTATTTTCCCCTGTTCCTATAAGAACAAACAACATTGTATAAGTCCCAGTCCACATACAGTATAGGCCTGTGGCTTATAACGTGGAAAATACCTGTAATTGATTGCCAAAGAAGTACAGAGGATGTTACAGTAGCCTGATAGGACACCTGGTTCAAATCAAGTGGAAGCCTGAGGCCTGAGTAAGCACAATGTGTTTCCTATGTGTGTCTGTAAATGTTTGGACTGTGAATGTGGAATTAGAAAAATAAGTGGAAAATTGCATTGGATTTTGTTACTCCTCAAATCAAACTCATAGGGATTGTTATGAAAAAGTGTGAAAACTGTTAGAAAAGACAATTGATTCTTGGGGCATGTTTGAGAACAAGCAAATACCCTCACCTTTAGTCTTTGTAGAGCAAACATTTGACAATTTGACCAGTTATGGAGAGAGATAAAGAGAGAGAGGGAGAAAGAGAGAGAGAGAGCAGACTGCAGACGTGAGATCTAGAGGTGCTTCATGTTTGTTGTTCTTGTTAAAAGCATTACCTCATTGTCCAGCTGTGAGCAGGCGAGACCAGAATGAGAGAGAGTGAGAGCGAGAGAGAGAGCAAGAGAGCATTTTACCCCTCTGTTACTCTACTCATATCTGAGCATGGAGCTTTTTGTTTGGGGAGGAAGTTTTTACAGCTCCAGTTTACAACCCTCAGTCACTCTGACTCTGCCCAGCCCTTGACAGAAAGTGGTGACCTCACTCCTCTTTAATGAAACTTCCCCCCTCTCTTTCCCTTCCTATTTTTTCTATTTTTTCTAAGAGAGCACCCAGGCAGCAAGCCAGACACTTTCCCTTTTCACTCAGATTTCTCTCTCTCTTTCTGTCTCTCTCTCTCTCACTATTGGCTTGGTGGTTGCTCAGAAGAGGCACTCCTCCCTCCTCATATTGGTTTCCCCTGACATGACACAGGCGCTGTAGCTCAGTTGATAACTTCGAAACAGACAGGAGGGGACGTTCTATTGTGTGTCCTGTACTTGTCTTCCTCTCCATGAGGTGCAAGGAGGCGGGCGGCTTTTTGAGTGAGTTTTGCTTTTGACAATTTCTTGGGGAAAAGAGCGCTGTTTATTCGAGAATTCATCTGGTTTTTCCTCTCATTCTGAACTTCTGATACTGGACATTGCCGTACATGAGGTGAGATATCTGTATTGTTTTGTGACTCTTGTCACAGTATGCCCATCTAGACTAAACTGCACAGCTATCAAAAACCATGTCTGAGGGTGTCGTCAGAAAAATCCAACCCTTTACCATTGGGACCAGGCTGTCTGTCCCCTCCGAAGCCAAATGCCAGGAGTTCGTGGACGTCTATCTGCCGAAGTCTGCTGCTCCGAACAAGTTGGAGCTACACGACCAAATGTCCCTTTACATGGGCCAGTCCCAGGGGTGGCCTGGGAACTCGGAACTCCCACAAGTGGCCACCCAGGTCTACGCTTCAACACCAGAGGGACATCAGGATGAGAGAGTGGAGGAGGACAGGAATTCTGTGTCCCCCACTGCATCCTCTAGATCCATCAGGAAGATTGCTATTTGCCGGAACGTTGAGACAGCCCCCGACGTGTCCTTGTGTGACTCTGACCTGGCCACTTCCGTTAGATCCACGTCGGAGACCATCCAAAGCAACTACAACAGTGTTCACCCAAAACCGCCATCCTTGATGGTAGAGGACGACTTGGATAAGAGGTCCAACTCTCAGTCTAAGGTAACCTTGGATTACAGTTGTTTTATTCATGGTGTCTCACATGTTATTGAGTTGGGATAGGCTACAAGCCAGCACCAACTAATGTACATTTCAAATCACCTGGTTCAATTCAATTGACTTTGAAATAGAAATGGTGAATGTCTCAACCAGTGTTATGGACATTTGTTTTGTTTCTGTTGGTCAATGTGACCCGTGTTAACCATTCTCAAGCTTTCTGAAAGCAAATTAATTGACTGGTTTACTTTAAAGAAAGTAAGTCCAGAGCCAAAAGGCAATAGGAGGATTGGGAATTAAATCCATAACCACAAAAACCAGTGTAAGTAATGTTTTTCTCCCTCATTTCACATACTATGTAATGCTCTCATTACATAAGTGTTTTTTAACATACTAATAATTACTGGATTTGCGTTACTGACTAAATTGAGTAACAACATCAGAATCTTTCCGTTGGGCGCCTTCCACCCTGCAACACAAGATACTGTTTTATCGGCTGTTACCAAAAGCAACATGATATAAACACCACCATAACGTACATTGTTCCAGCATGAAACCTCCACACACACACACAATGTGTGCACTATTACCTCAGTGTTGCATTATCCACACTGTACTCTCGAGCTATGAGATCATCAGCAGGCTTTCATTAAGCTAGGCAAAAGGCCACGTTTCGGATGAACTGGTTATTTCCACAGAATAAACGACTCCCAATTCCATAATTGAAGGGGTTGCATGATAAAAATAGCAATCAGGCACATTGCGTTGGTGGATATAATGATGCCAAACTGAAGTTGTACCTGTGATTAAGTGTTTCTCCAGATCCACAGCTGGCAAACAGGTTATTTCAATATTTGCGAGTATCTTTAGGAATTTAAGGGGATCCTAATTGTATTTAATGGCGACATTGACCAACTATTTTGAAATATAACTCGACACGTTCCATGAGTTCCACTCCAGTGGCACAAGCATGCCAAAATAAGCTTACAAATGAGGAAGATTGTGTACTTATTATCACATACCATGTTAAGATGCATATTTTATGCACTCAGAAAGCATGATATACATTTGAAGCAAACTGGAAAATTAAGTTAGATATTTATACAGACAACAGTCCAATGGTTACAATTTTCAATGCTGAGCATGCAACTAGCAAAAGGACAGTGGGAGGGGAAAAGGAACGCCCCAACAGCGAGAAGAGGAGCAATTATTTTGAGATGAGATCATGGCTTTGGCTCTCTTCGTTCTTCATCTCGGCCCTGTGTAGGTGGGCTGGCTGAGTCACACAAAGCCTGCGTTATCTCATCGCTGTGTTTAGTACACAAGTTCAATTTTTCACCAGGATTGAGTATAGCTCTGGGGGTCCGTTTCTGTGTATCTGTCTGTACATTTCCCTGTTTCGCATGACAATGTCTACATCTCTTGAAGTTTTCAACTTTTCAAGGGCCCAAGACTAAATAGACACATTGTTTATAGCCAGGCAAACTATCCAAATACTACAGGGTATGTGCATTCCGTGTTGTGGTCTTTTGTAGCCAACCTGTGGAAGGCACATGGAAATCTTGCAACATGGTGAAACTTGTGTTACATTTCTTACATGAAACCTGTTCAACAGGGCTTACAGAGACGCATTATTGTAAAACATTCTAAAAGCTCATATATAAAGCTTATCAACGCATCATACTGCATTATAACTGCAAGCTTTAAGTAAACTGTTACCAAAGTGTGTATTTCACTGCAGAAAATACAGCACATTACGTTCCAGGAAAACAAACATCTTTCTAAGATGAAAAGCAGGCAGGCCTAACAAGTTTCAGATTATTGTGGAGACCGTAGGGAACCAGCAGCAGGTTGCTCCATGATTTAGCTACATACTGTGATGATGTAAGAGGTCTCGGAAAGATAATATGCATCATTCAACGTTTTGCATGAGGTCATCAGTACAGAATGCATTGGCATGGCAAAGGGAGAATGGCGACAGACAGGGAAAAGGTTCCTCAAGCTTAAGGTTAAGGTTATGAAATCGCAAAGATGGAGATGGAGTAGTGCTCTGGAGCTCGCAGAAAATGATTTCAGCTTCCAGGAATTGTGTGCAGATCCTTGCGACATGGCACCGTGCATTATCATGCTGAAATATGAGGTGACAGCGGCAGATGAATGGCACAACATTTCTGAGATATTTTTATTTCAGATCATGAAACATGGGACAAACACCTTAGATGTTGAGTTTATATTTTTGTTCAGTATATATACCACTGTTTAAAAGTTTGGGGTCACTTAGAAATGTCCTTGTTTTGAAAGAAAAGTACATTTTTTGTTCATTAAAATAACATCAAATTGATCAAAAAATACAATGTAGACATTGTTAATGTTGTAAATAACTATTGTAGCTGGAAACGGTAGATTTTTTATGGAATATCTACATAGGCGTACAGAGGCCCATTATCAGCAACCAAGCATCCCAGAGTCGCCTCTTCACTGTTGACGTTGAGACTGGTGTTTTGCGGGTACTATTTAATGAAGCTGTATTTCTGATCAACTTGATGTTATTTTAATGGACAAACAATGTGCTTGTGACCTCAAACTTTTGAACTGTAGTGTGTATATACAGTGTAGTGTGTACAGTTGAAGTCGGAAGTTTACATACACTTTAGCCACATACATTTAAACTCAGCTTTTCAAAATTCCTGATATTTAATCATAGTAAAAATTCCCTGTCTTAGGTCAGATAGGATCACAAATTTATTTTAAGAATGTGAAATGTCAGAATAACAGTAGAGAATTATTTATTTCCAGCTTTTATTTATTTCATCACAATCCAAGTGGGTCAGAAGTCTACGTACACTCAGTTAGTATTTGGTAGCATTGACTTTAAATTGTTTAAACTTGGGTCAAACGTTTTGGGTAGTCTTCCACAAGCTTCCCACAATAAGTTGGGCGAATTTTGGCCCATTCCTCCTGACAGACCTGGTGTAACGGGGTCAGGTTTGTAGGCCTCCTTGCTTGCACACGCTTTTTCAGTTCTGCCCACAGATGTTCTATAGGATTGAGGTCAGGGCTTTGTGATGGCCACTCCAATACCTTGACTTTGTTGTCCTTAAGCCATTTTGCTACAACTTTGGAAATATGCTTGGGGTCATTGTCCATTTGGAAGACCCATTTGCAACCAAGCTTTAACTTCCTGACTGATGTCTTGAGATGTTGCTTCAATATATCCACAGAATTTTCCTGCCTCATGAAGCCATCTATTTGTGAAGTGCACCAGTCCCTCCTGCAGCAAAGCACCCCCACCACATGATGCTGCCACCCCCGTGCTTCACGTTTGGGATGGTGTTCTTCGGCTTGCAAGCGTCCCCCTTTTCCCTCCAAACATAACGACGGTCGTTATGGCCAAACAGTTCTATTTTTGTTTCATCAGACCAGAGGACATTTCTCCAAAAAGTACGATCTTTGTCCCCATGTGCAGTTGCAAACCGTAGTCAAGCTTTTTTTATGACGGTTTTGGAGCAGTGACTTCTTCCTTGTTGAGCAGCCTTTCAGGTTATGCTGATATAGGACTCGTTTTACTGTGGATATAAATACTTTTGTACCTGTTTCCTCCAGCATCTTTACGAGGTCGTTTGCTGTTGTTCTGGGATTGATTTGCACTTTTCACACCAAAGTACATTCATCTCTAGGAGACAGAACACGTCTCCATCATGATTGGTATGACTGCTGCATGGTCCCATGGTGTTTATACTTGCATACTATTGTTTGTACAGATAACCGTGGTACTTTCAGGCATTTGTAAATTGCTCCCAAGGATGAACCATACTTGTAGAGGTCTACAATTTTTTTTTTCTGAGGTCTTGGCTGATTTCTATTGATTTTCCCATGATGTCAAGCGAAGAGGGACTGAGTTTGAAGGTAGGCCTTGAAATACATCCACTGGTACACCTCCAAATTGACTCAAATTATGTTAATTAGCCTATCAGAAGCTTCTAAAGCTTCCAAGCTGTTTAAAGACACACTTCGGACTAACTGGAATTGTGATACAGTGAAATAATCTGTCTGTAAACAATTGTTGGAAAAATTACTTTTGTCATGCACAAAGTAGATGTCCTAACCGACTTAGCAAAACTATAATTTGTCAACAAGAAGTATGTAAACTTCCGACTTCAACTGATATATATATATATATATATATATATATATTACCCACATGGGACCAATTCATCTTGTTTACAGACTGTCATAAAATGTAACTGTCCAATAAGAAATGTAAGGAGTAGGAGCTAGAGTCGTCTTTTTACTTCATCACTTCTTTTCATTTATTTGTGCAATTGTGAAACACAAGAATTATGAGTACCACAGGCTTGCAACTGTCTCTCAGTGCACCTGCAATGCTTGCAATTTGACATGTCTGTATAAATTATATTGGGAAATGTAAAGGAATGTATTTCATGATATATTTGTCACGGTTCATGAATCCACTGCCTCCCTTTCTCTTTCTCTTTCTCTCTCTCTCTCTCTCTTTCTCCCGTGTTTGTGTGGGCGTGGTTCCCAATCTCGGCCTGATTGTCTGTGCCAGCTGGAATCACTTATCTTCCCTTTATATGTTCTGTAACCAGTGTTTCTTGTTGTCAGATCGTTGTTACTTCTCTGAGTTTGTGTCGTGTGTCCGTGCTCATCTCTCACCGCCCTTGTGTGGATTATCTGCTGTGCTCCCTCCTACCCATCCGGACACACTCCCCTGGATTTCTCAGCACGCTATCATCGGAAGATGCGCCCTAGTCCCTGGGTCGGATTCCGTCTGAGTACAGTCTGTCTGTCCTGTTGCTGCTGTAAACTGTATTCATTAAACCATCGTTGCTTGCATTTTGCATCCGCCTCTGTATTGTCACAGAACGATCTGACCAGACCATGGATGCAGCGAGTTCAACGAGTCTGACCGAATTCATTTCCCTCAGTATCACGAGAATGGATCAACAAGAGGAGAACATCTCCAGCACAGGTCGGGCAGTACAAGCCCTTGTGACGCAGGTATCCCAGCTGACCCAACAATTACGACATCTGAGGGGTCTCGCTGCGCCACCTACACCGGCAGTTCAACCCGCCCCGCCAGAGCCGGATTCCCAGCTAGAGCCACGGCTACCGACACCAGAGGGTTATTCAGGTGATCCTGACTATTGCAGAGCTTTTCTTACGAGATGTTCCATGCAATTCTCGTTGCAGCCACGGACCTTCAACCGTGAACAGTCTAAAGTAGCATTCGTACTCACACTGCTATCAGGCAAAGCGGCTCTTTGGGGAACGGCGGTGTGGGCGAACCACGACCCATGCTGCACCTCTTTCCAGACACTCTCCGAGGAGATGAGAAGGGTCTTCGATCGGGCCGTGGCGGGTAGGGAGGCGGCCAGACTACTCGCTGACCTTCGCCAAGGAGACCGTTCAGTATCGGAATACTCCATCCAATTCCGCACTCTGGCCGCAGAGTGTCAGTGGAACGAGGAGGCGCAGTGGGACATGTTCCTGCATGGGCTGGAGGACCGGATCCAGAAGGAGATTTATGTTCTGGACCTTCCCAGGAATTTAAATGGACTAGTGGAACTAGCCTTGAGGGTCGACGCTCGTCTGAGTCGTATTGGCCGCCGAGCATGCCCTAACAGACCGTATAACGACACGGAGGGCTGGCATGCCAGCGGCGGGAACACGGCCAGTTCAGCCTCCGCTCACGAACCCATGCAGCTGGGGAGAGCTCGCCTCTCCCGGGAAGAGAGGGAGAGGCGGAGATCCCAAGGACTCTGTCTCTACTGTGGTAGAGCGGGCCACTTTATCCACTCCTGCCCGGTAAAAGATCAGGCCCGGTAGTAAGCATGAGGCTACTATCGGGTGGTGTCACCACAGAGAAGACCTCATCATCTACTCTCCTCCCGGTAAGACTAAGATGGGCCACCCACACGCACGACACCCAAGCCTTACTGGACTCAGGAGCAGAGGGTAATTTCATGGACTTCAAGCTCGCTCACAAACTCCAGATTCCTATCACCTCACTCTCGCACAAGATATCCGTCAACGCTCTCAATGGTCAAGAACTCCCCAACATTTCTCACACCACTGAACCTATCACACTCATCACTTCTGGCAATCACACTGAGACACTATCATTTCTACTCATGGACTCACCCCTTGCACCATTAGTTCTCGGCCACCCTTGGCTCACCCAACACAACCCCAGAGTTGACTGGGGTCATAACTCTATATCCATGTGGAGTAACAAGTGCCTTGAGTCCTGTTTGGTGTCTGCTTGTTCGTCTGTATCTGATTCTGTGTTTCTAGAGGAGGCAGTGGATTTGTCTAACGTGCCCGTTGAATACCTCGACCTGAAGGAGGTGTTCAGTAAGTCCCGTGCTGCTTCTCTTCCTCCGCATCGTCCCTATGACTGTGCAATAGAATTATTGCCAGGTGAGTCTCCGCCTAAAGGCAAGTTATATTCACTCTCTGTTCCTGAGAGGGAGGCTATGGAGAGATACATCTCTGATTCTCTGGCATCTGGATTCATTCGTCCTTCCTCTTCTCCAGCGGGGGCGGGGTTCTTCTTTGTGGGGAAGAAGGACGGTTCTCTGCGTCCTTGCATTGATTACCGTGGGTTGAATAACATCACAGTGAAGAATACCTATCCCTTACCGTTGATGTCCTCAGCCTTTGAAAGGTTACAGGGAGCATCCGTGTTCACTAAGTTGGATTTACGGAATGCATATCATTTGGTTCGCATAAGGGGGGGGGGACGAATGGAAGACCGCGTTTAACACCCCCAGAGGGCACTTCGAATATTTGGTCATGCCTTTTGGGCTATCCAACTCCCCAGCGGTTTTCCAGGCACTCGTCAATGACGTGCTGAGAGATATGATTGATCAGATCATATATGTTTACCTGGATGACATACAGATTTTTTCTTCTTCTCTCCAGGAACACGTTCAGCACGTCAGACGAGTGCTTCAGAGGTTGTTGGAGAATGGACTTTTTGTCAAGGCGGAGAAATGCATTTTTCATGCACAATCCGTTCCATTCCTAGGTTACATCGTCTCGACTGAAGGTATTCGCATGGATCCTGACAAGGTTAAGGCTGTGGTGGATTGGCCAAGCCCAGATTCCCGTAAGGCCCTACAGAGGTTTCTGGGATTCGCCAATTTCTACCGGCGTTTCGTTCGCAACTTTAGCCAGATAGTCGCTCCTCTTACCGCCTTAACCTTCCCCAGAGTGACGTTCAGGTGGTCCGATACAGCCGAGGCTGCATTCACCAAACTCAAGAGCCGCTTTGTTTCGGCTCCCATCCTCATAGCTCCCGATCCCTCGCGTCAGTTCGTGGTGGAGGTGGACGCTTCAGAGGTGGGGGTAGGTGCGGTACTTTCCCAACGTTCCTCTTCTGACGACAAGATGCACCCTTGCGCGTTCCTTTCCCATCGGTTATCACCTGCGGAACGCAACTACGACATTGGCAACAGAGAGTTGTTGGCAGGGAAGTTAGCACTGGAGGAGTGGCGCCATTGGTTAGAGGGTTCGGGGGTACCTTTTATAGTTTGGACCGATCACAAGAATTTAGAATATATCAGAACCGCCAAGCGACTCAACTCCAGGCAGGCGCGGTGGGCACTCTTTTTCGGACGTTTTGACTTCTCTCTCTCGTATCGCCCGGGTTCCAAGAATGTCAAACCCGATTCCCTTTCTCGCATTTTTGACCATTCCGAACGCCCATCCACTCCCGAGTGCATCCTACCCGGGACCCTAGTGGTCTCCACACTCACATGGGAGGTTGAATCAAGGGTCAAAACGGCCTTAGAAGGGGTAACGCCTCCGCCCGGTTGCCCGCCTAATCGGTTGTTTGTGCCGGAGGGGTGTCGGTCCGATGTTATTCGGTGGGGGCATTGCTCCAACGTAGCGTGTCATCCAGGAGTCAGCCGCACTAGCTTTTTGGCTAAGCAACGCTTTTGGTGGCCACTGATGGCTCGTGACATTCACAGTTTTGTCTTGGCTTGCTCGGTTTGTGCCACTGGGAAGACTTCTAATCGACCCCAGATGGGTTACTCCAACCACTGTCGGTCCCTTCGAGACCCTGGTCCCACATCGCGCTAGATTTTGTTACCGCCCTCCCGCCCTCCCAGGGCAAGACGGTTGTTTTGACCGTGGTGGACCGGTTCTCGAAGGCGGCTCATTTCATTCCCTTGCCTAAATTACCATCTGCCAAGGAGACAGCGGTAACTGTCGTGGATCACGTCTTTCGCTTACATGGCCTGCCGATGGACGTAGTTTCTGACAGGGGGCCCCAATTTGTGTCCAAGTTTTGGCAAGAGTTTTGTAGGTTACTGGGAGCGAGTGTCAGCCTGTCTTCAGGGTTTCATCCCCAGAGCAACGGTCAAACGGAGAGGGCCAACCAAGATTTGGAGAGAGTGTTGCGATGTTTGGTTTCTAAGAATCCCTCTTCCTGGAGTCAACAACTCTCTATGGTTGAGTACGCTCACAATTCGTTGCCAGTGGCAGCCACGGGTCTCTCTCCGTTTGAGTGTAGTTTAGGTTACCAGCCACCTATCTTTCCCAGTACGGAGTCCGAGGTCACTGTTCCCTCCGCTCACGCTTTCATCCAGAGGTGCCGTCACGCATGGAGCAGAGCCCGTGAGACTCTTCTCCGGGTGGGGGCGCGCACCAAGGCTAAGGCCGATCGCCACCGGTCGAAGCCTCCGGTATACGTCGTTGGCCAAAGAGTGTGGCTTTCTACTAAGAACATTCCACTCCGATCCGTTTCGAACAAGCTTGCCCCCAAATTTATCGGCCCGTTCAAATTCACCAGGATCATTAGTCCGGTGGCGGTCCGGCTCAAGCTTCCTCCGGCGTATAGGATAATTCATCCTACCTTTCATGTGTCTAAAATAAAACCTGTGTTTCAGGCACACATTAACCCGCCGGTCCCGGTTCCCCCGCCGCCACGACTTGTTGATGGGGAACCCACCTTTTCTGTCAATCGTATTTTGGACTCTAGAAGGAGGGGACGCGGATTCCAGTACCTGGTGGACTGGGAGGGTTACGGCCCGGAGGAGAGAAGTTGGGTACCTGCTAGGGACATTCTGGATCACTCCCTTATCGATGATTTCAATCGACAGGTAAATTAGCCTGGGAACGCCAAGAGGCGTTCCTAGGGGGGGGGGGGTATTGTCACGGTTCATGAATCCACTGCCTCCCTTTCTCTTTCTCTTTCTCTCTCTCTCTCTCTCTCTCTCCCGTGTTTGTGTGGGCGTGGTTCCCAATCTCGGCCTGATTGTCTGTGCCAGCTGGAATCACTTATCTTCCCTTTATATGTTCTGTAACCAGTGTTTCTTGTTGTCAGATCGTTGTTACTTCTCTGAGTTTGTGTCGTGTGTCCGTGCTCATCTCTCACCGCCCTTGTGTGGATTATCTGCTGTGCTCCCTCCTACCCATCCGGACACACTCCCCTGGATTTCTCAGCACGCTATCATCGGAAGATGCGCCCTAGTCCCTGGGTCGGATTCCGTCTGAGTACAGTCTGTCTGTCCTGTTGCTGCTGTAAACTGTATTCATTAAACCATCGTTGCTTGCATCTTGCATCCGCCTCTGTATTGTCACAATATTGCAGGCTTGTTCTGTTTTGACTATCAATAATATATTTCATGATTATATTGCAGATTTACTTTGTAACAAATGACTATCAATAATAGTACATTTACTCCTTTCTGCTTGCTCACTTTCAGATGTTTAATCCCGGGTTCCAAACTGTTTAGTTAGCCAAACACCTAAATCAGTGTTCCAGGATATTTTTATATACTCTTTTCAGTATATTTTCTGTATTTATAAACAGTAATCTCCTCACTAAAGGCACAGTACTCATCAAATGTAATCATGTCATCATGGATAGATACTTTATTGTAAGAGCATATCTGCTACAGTAAAAATCCCTTGAACTAATTTCGTATCAACTTGATTTTAAAGACTTGTTATTACTCAATCGTGTTTCTACACAGGTGGACTCTTGGTTCAAGAGGAAGCTTCGGGATCTGAAGTATGGCTGTAGTGTCCTTGGATGTCCTTTGCAGGACCCAGAGGACGTGTCACCGACCCAACAGCGAGACCTAAAGGACATTGAGAATTCCCTCATACAGATGACGAGAAGTCTGGACATAAAACAGGTTTGTGCTTCAATGAATGAATCAATGTGTAGTGCACAAAGGTCCATGATGTGGTATAGCTCATAATTCAGTGTATCTCAATCCATAAAAAATATGTTATTCTAGCCAAGGACTAACAGACCTGACTCAACTGATAAGTTAGCCATTAATTAGTTGAATCTGGTGTGTTAGTACTGGGCTAAAACAAAAATGTGCACCCTGGAATGGATAAAGAAATGTTATCATGTCATGGGCCTTTATGCACTACACATTGATTACATTTACTTCCTACAATATTGTACTGTATCCACATACATGCCCTCAAGTGTCAGAAACATGCATTGAGTGTACGTACGTGGTTCACAGATTCTTCCTTTCTAATGTCCTTTATAGGATGGACATCAGTACGAGACGCTTGACGTGGAGACCGGCCACGAGGGAGAGAAGAGGAAGAGACTGCAACAGATAGAAGGCAACAAAATCCCTTCTGGAGAGAACACCGTTAACCAAACGTAAGTCCCATTTTTGACTGTTTGAGCAAGATGCATCAATAACACCTTACTTTAATTAAAAAATAAAACAATAACAGTAAGGTATTCGAGGCCCCTAGGCTGTGATATACTCATGATAAATCATGGCCACTCGTGCTTTATTATAGTTTTTTTCTCTCTCTATGGCTAAATCAAATCAAATTCTATTTGTCACATGCGCCGAATACAACAGGTGTAGACTTTACTGTGAAATGCTTACTTACAAGCCCTTAACCAACAATACAGTTTTAAGAAAAAAAGTGTTAAAGTATTTACTCAAATAAACTGAAGTAAAAAATGAATAAATAAGAAAAATAGAAGAAAAAAAAAGGAGCAACAATAAAATAACAGTAGCGAGGCTATATACAGGGGGTACTGGTACAGAGTCAATGTGCGGGGGCACCGGTTAGCCGAGGTAATTGAGATAATATGTACATGTCGGTAGAGGTAAAGTGACTATGAATGGATACAGTGAGTAGCAGCAATGTAAAAATGAGGCTGGGGAGGAAATAGCAAATAGTCTGGGTAGCCATTTGATTAGCTGTTCAGGAGTCTTATGGCTTGGGGATGGAAGCTGTTAAGAAGCCTTTTGGACCTAGACTTGGCACTCCGGTAGCACGTGATGTGCAGTAGCAGAGAGAACAATCTATTATGACTAGGGTGGCTGGAGTCGTTCTCTGACACCGCCTGGTATAAAGGTCCTGGATGGCAGGAAGCTTGGCCTCAGTGATGTACTGGCCCGTACGCACTACCCTCTGTAGTGCCTTGCGGTCGGAGACTGAGCAGTTGCCATATCAGGCGGTGGGTGATGCAACCAGTCAGAATGCTCTCGATGGTGCAGCTGTAGGACATTTTGAGGATCTGAGGACCCATGCCAGATCTTTTCAGTCTCCTGGGGGGGATTAGATGTTGTCATGCCCTCTTCACGACTGTCTTGGTGTGTTTGGACCATGTTAGGTTGTTGGTGATGTGGACACTTGAAGCTCTCAACCTGCTCCACTACAGCCCCGTCAATGAGAATGCGGGCGTGCTTGGTCCTCCTTTTCTTGTAGTCCACAATCATCTCCTTTGTCTTGATCACGTTGAGGGAGAGGTTGTTATTCTGGCACCACACTGCCAGGTCTCTGACCTCCTCCCTATAGGCTGTCTCATCGTTGTTGGTGATCAGGCCTACCACTGTTGTGTCGTCGGCAAACTTAATGTTGGTGCTTGGCCATGCAGTCATGGGTGAACAGGGAGTACAGGAGGGGACTGAGCATGCATCCCTGAGGGGCCCCGTGTTGATGATCAGCATGGCAATGTGTTGTTACCTACCCTTACCACCTGGGGGCGGCCCATCAGGAAGTCCAGGATCCAGTTGGAGGGAGGTGTTTAGTCCCAGGGTCCTTAGCTTCGTGATGAGCTTTGAGGGCACTATGGTGTTGAACGCTGAGCTGTGGTCAATGAATAGCATTCTCACGTAGGTGTTCCATTTCTCCAGGTGGGTAAGGGCAGTGTGGAGTGCAATAGAGATTGCATCATCTGTGGATTTGTTGGGGCGGTATGCAAATTGGAGAGGGTCTAGGGTTTCTGGGATACTGGTGTTGATCTGAGCCATGACTAGCCTTTCAAAGCACTTCATGAATACAGACATGAGTGCTATGGGTCGGCAGTTATTTATGTAGGTTACCTTGGTGTTCTTGGGTACAGGGACTATGGTGGTCTGCTTGGAACATGTTGGTATTACAGACTCGGTCAGGGACCGGTTGAAAATGTCAGTGAAGACACTTGCCAGTTGGTCAGTGCATGCTCAGAGTACACATCCTGGTAATCTGTCTGGCCCTGTGGCCTTGTGAATGTTAAATAGTTTAAAGGTCTTACTCACGTCTGTTACGGAGTGCATGATCACACAGTCATCCGGAACAGCTGATACTCTCATGCATGCTTCAGTGCTGCTTGCCTCGAAGCGAGCCTATAAGATATTTAGTTTGACTGGTAGGCTCGTGTCTCTGGGCAGCTCGCGGCTCTGCTTCCCTTTGTAGTCCGTAATAGTTTGCAAGCCCTGCCACATCCGACGAGTCGGTGGAGTACGATTCAATCCTAGTCCTGTATTGACGCTTTGCCTGTTTGATGGTTTGTCGGAAGGCATACTGTGATTTCTTATAAGCGTCTGGGTTAGAGTCCTTGACTAGGCTACATATACTTTGTCCTTGGTGCTATGGATGTATATTTGTTATGGCTACCGTTAACATGTTGTTTTCCTATCTACTCCTATGTAACTACAGCTTTCCATGTTATGTAACAGTACTTGGTCTGACTTGAATTACTTTCACATCCATCTTGGATTTCAAGTCATATCTGGGAATTTGACCCCATTGTGATCCCATTGCCAAAGCACTGAACTAGATACTGTATCTCTTTGGTAGCTGGCTGAGGTTCCAGTCACTGTTAATAAGAAACTATCACCAAGACCTCAAACTGGCTCTGGACGTCTCCTCCTTCTACCAACAGGCTGACACCATCATCTGCACCATCAACAGGAAGGTAAAAAGGCAGAATAGGAATTTGGACAAGAGTCCTATTTTGCACCAGTGATCCTGTAAAGGTACAATCTGCAATATTTACATGCTGTTAAAAGTTTGATTGATTCTTGAAAACTATATGCGCCATGAGCTTAGTACAACTGTCCCCATCATAACATCATAACCCCAAATATAAGATCGTTTTACTCCATAGTTCCTCATTATTTGAATGGTATGTGGAAATGTGGTCCCAAGGTTCTGCAGATTATCATTGTTTTGTAATTACACGTTATTACACATTGACTCTGTTATTTGGTTTGTTTGGTAGAGAAGCGTCCTGTCTGGATCCGATAACCAGGGGAGCTGCGGTCAGACAGAGATCTACAATATTGCCAGCCAAATCATGGTGAGTGGCACATGGGGAATGTAGCTCAGAATAATTAATGCATTTATGGTGAAATGCAGCAATGCATCATTCATACATCAGGGTTGTGTTCAGTTCCATTTCAAGTGAAATACTGGTCGTTTACAAATGTTATCGTTGAAAATACTCAAATGTACTCCAATAGGAATTTAAAAGGAATACACTACAGATGTAGTGTATGGTGTAAGCACATTTTGTAACCTTTACTTAACTAGGCAAGTCAGTTAAGAACAAATTCTTATTTACAATGATGGCCTAGGAACAGTGGGTTAACTGCCTTGTTCAGGGGCAGAACAACAGATTTTTACCTTGTCAGCTCAGGGATTCGATCTAGCAACCTTTCGGTTACTGGCCCAATGCTCAGTACTCAAGACTACTTCAATCCTAAGTAGAGAAAAACACAGAGAAACTATCATAAGACAGTGAAACATAACACTAAAATCTAGACTACTCCTTCCTAGACCTTTTCTGAATCTTTTTTTGTGGCGTTTCCCCCTTAACCATAGAAGAAGCCTTCTATGAAGTGGTGTTACACTTCTGTGTTAAATCTAACCATAGACTTCCATTTTAAAGAACGTGGGTTGTTTTCCAAGACTGTAAATCAACTGTAAATGAATTGTGTCACATCCATCCACTACCCCCATCCCCTCCTCGACCACGCTCTCTCCAGATGCTGAACGAGACTGTTTCCCGCCTTTCGGACCTCCACCCTACCCTGGCTGCCAGAGTGACACGGAAGCAGGCTGAGGTGCAGGAGAGCTGGGGCCTTCTCCAGGAGGGTAGTGGGTAAATAAGGGTCCTAAAGCCCATAATGTTTCTCTAATGCAGCGTTTCCTAAAATTGGTCCTCAGGACCCCAAGGAGTGCACATTTTGGTTTTTGCCCTAGCACTACACAGCTAATTCAAATTATCAAAGGTTGATGATTAGTTGATTATTTGAATCAGCTGTCTTGTGCTAGGGCAAAAAACTAAATGTGCAGCCCTTGTGGTCCCGAGGACCAAGTTTGGGAAACCTTGCTCTAATGGCTTCCCTATTCCCTATATACTGTAGTTCACTATTTTTGACCAAGGCCCATGCGACTCTGGTCAAAAGTAGTGCATTATATAGTGAATAGGGTGCCATTTCAGGATACCCTATAAAGTCCTTCTATTATATAATACAGTGTTTCCTAACTCCAGGCCTTGAGTATCCCCAACAGCACACATTTGTTGTAGCCCTGGACAAAAACACCTGATTCAACTTGATGATTACTTAAGTAGAATCAGATGTGCTTGTCCAGGGCCACAATGTGTGTTGTCGGGGGAACTCGGGAAACACTGATCTAATATCGCATTATCTAGGGGTGTGTTACAAGGATGCCATCTATCATCGTATCTATATATTATGGCAATATTTGCTATAAATGTAAGATCAAATACTAACATCAAAGGATTTTGAGAATGTTTGCAACGTTCACACATGGTTCCTGTTTGGTTGGAGAACGCTGGTTGTAACATAACTCCTGAAACACCTGATTTAACTGTGACAGGGCTGGCCAATGCCCTTCACATAAAAAGGGTTTTACTAAAAGAACTGGAACGGTTTCTTCCAAATTGGGAGATTTATTTTCAATAAATATATAAATACAAAAACAGGCTTCAAAATGGCAGCACTAAAATGGTAAAAACATGGACTAAAAGATTTAAGCCCCAGAATAAAATAATAATCTTCACTGGTCTATCGTTGCTTACCTCTCTTCCCCACTGACACTCTCCCACAAACATTTAAAACATCTGTAGCTCATTATCTCATTTAGTGGGAGGGGCCTACAATTACCTCTTTAGCCAATACCAATTCAGACACAAACACTCAATTACTACACACTTAACTGGTTCAGGTGAATTGGTGGAATCGGATCTCAACTATGGCATGATATGAATAATGTATGTTAAGTAGGAACCATGGAATACAATTAACATAGAAATAAACACTCACAAATACAATTTAAATTAGGGGCAAGGTTCAAATGTTCAAGTGAGGATGTGTTTGCATCACTCAACCCTATTGGTTTATTGAAGACTGTGTATATTTCGCTCCTGAAACCACAGTCTGACAACCAGGTTGCTTACCTGTAGCCTATTTTTCAGTGGTGGAAAAAGTACCCAATTGTCATACTTAAGTAAAAAATAAAAGATATCTTCATAGAAAATGACTCAAGTAAAAGTGATAGTCACCCAGTAAAATACAACTTGAGTAAAAGTCTTAAAGTATTTGGTTTTAAGTAACAAAAGTAAATGTAATTATTCAAAAATACTTATGTATCAAAAAAACAAACAAAAAAAAACACATTTCAAATGCCTTATATTGAGCAAACCAGATGACAAAATGTATGTTTTTTAAATTTACTTACGGATAGCCATGGATAGCCATGGACTAAGACATAATTTACAAACAAAGCATTTGTGTTTAGTGAGTCCGCCAGATCAGAGGCAGTAGGGATGACCAGGGATGTTCTCTTGATAAGTGTGTGAATTGGACCATTTTCCTGTCCTGCAAAACATTCAAAATGTAACGAGTACTTTTGGGTGTCAGGGAAAATGTATGGAGTAAAAAGTACATTTTTTCTTTCGGGAATGTAGTGAAGTAAAAGTTACCCAAAAAATGTTTATTTTTATTTTTACTTAAGTACATCACACCATTGCTATTTTTCCCTCCATAAAATCGCTTATATATGGTAGTGCTGAATAAAGTAATCAATGGAGGTCACCAATAATTGAGTTAGCGAGCCGTTGCTACACTATAATGATACAAAATGGGCAGCCCTTTTGACCCAACCCACACGTCGACTCTGAACTTTTCAACGTGTTGATAAACATTGCTTAACAGTTTATGTCTGGATGAACTCATGGAATATGTATTCCAGATGAAAAGGTTTGATGTTTACAATTGGATTAAATGGAAAACATACTCGGTGAATAAGATGATTTTTTTTTCTACTAACACTCTTGTTGCGTAAATAACAAGACATTCTGGCATTAGAACCAATGCCCTAATGGCAACTGAAGCCGACATTGAAATGATTCTTGCCCTAATAAGCCACAGTCTGAGTTTCACTCGTAACAAATGCTGTCCAAATAATCGCCATGGAATCAATTCAGGGGAATTCATTCTTGACATTCTCTTTGCATTATGCAATGCTCCAACTTTAAACATGACATGGATTTCGCAAGCCCCTGTGTCACAGTGAATGTGTTCTGTGTAGGAGCTGGTGCCAAAATGAGATATGGATGAATATCGAGAAAGACATTTTGGGGGGAGATTATACTATACGATAAACCTGCTCCTAATTTCTTCAGCAGATGTGTGCAGGGTGCCTCATAAGTATGGTATGGCCTAGTGACCAGGGATACAAACGGATGTAGCTTATAAAGCTAATTGAACAGAAGTATACTGGTCAGTTACCATGTTGGTCATTCGATTGTGGGTTAAATGCACTTCTGCCTTTAAAGTCACATTTTGGAAGTTTAATTACAAATGTTCTACCTCAGATTTTGGATTTAAACTGTATGGTTTACAGAGGCATGAACACATTTCTTAACCCATTGAACCATAACATTTTAGGGTATCAAACCTTTGAAATATAAACAGATGACCCACATTCCAAGCATCTGTGTGGAGAGGTGTGCCCATTTCAGTATCACAAACGTTGTATTTTTGTTGTAAGGGCGGCAATGGGCTCTCTTATGTCAAAACTGGAAATAGATTTCCTTAACGGGCGCCAGCGAGAAAGAACGTTCGAATTAAAGACAACCGACAAGACACGACATACACAAAGTGTTCCTTTTTGATTCCAAGATTTCTGACTCCTCCCAGCTGTTCCCTCTCTATTTTATAGTTTCTTTCAAAAACAAAAGCACTTTCCTGAAACCATGACCTCACCCCTTTAGAGGGGGGTGACATCATTACTTTATACCCCTGCCAGCCCCAGTCAGTCTCTCCAAGGACAAAGCCCTCTGTCTGTTCAGATTGTCATGGTTGCATAACATGTCATTAGCTAATTCAGCTTATCTGGTGGATCCAGTCAATGTTGTTCATCCTGGGATTTCTGAGTCATGTGACACGTCTCCAAGCAGAAGCGCTCTAGACATGTTGAGGAGTGCTCAAACTTGTGGGTATGACTTAAACCCTAAAGAATATACAGTAAAACTGATTTACAGGCATCCGCAGCTGCCACAAATGATCCACTTTGGACATATTGTCTCTAATGCATGACAATACGTGCTAAGCCGTGGTTAAGTGGTATCACTCCCTTCGCTATGTACCACAGCCCTGGAGTCCAGAGTTCAACCTTCGTGTCCACCCTTCTGACCTCTCCCCCACATCTATCTACCCATTTGTTTCCAATCTGCCTACATTAAAAGCACTAAAATGCAGTGTGTGTTTTATTTTAACACTCCACACCACAATGCTTTTCTCTCATCTTCTTTGTGGGGCTGAAAATAGAAGCCTCAGGAAACACAATTTCCCTAGTATATCACCGGGGTGGATACAGTACACCAATGTTTGCTGTGGAGAATGAGCATAATATCGTACATTGTAAAAGACTACTCCCGGACACATGACTACCTCTGCATGTTTATTGTTGGCAGCATTTCGGACAGTGACTTTTCTCAAGACAATTTTGAGTTAGTTCTCTATCCGAAACCACAATCACAACAACAGCTTGTTCTTGCTTTATTATGATTTTAGCCCAGTCACTCACATTAACTGTTCTATTTCATTACCAATGAACCAAGCACTGAGAGTATCAACTGGCCTTCTGGATGAAGTAGGGTAGGGTCACCTAAGTAACTCATAATGTTTTGCCATACAGGAGCGAGTGGCCAGATTTGCCCACCACCTTTGACATAGACTTCTCCTGTGATGAACCTGGCTCACTGAGTCCAACCAGAGATACGGAACATGAGGCCCAGACGACCATAGGAAAGGACATCAAAGAGGAACAGAACCGTCTCAAAGGGTTCGAGGTCAGCAGATCCATTTTTCAAATGACTAGGAAATTCTCTTTAAAAGTAGTTAAAGGGATGGTTAACTCAAATTACAAAATGAAGCTAGTTCACCCAAATTACAACATTACATATAGGTTTCCTTACCTTTAAAGCAGTCGATTAAAAACTAATATGTAATTTTGTAATATGGGGTGTAATTTGGGTGAACTGTTATGAGAATAGGTGGTACTTGATACCTAATTATATGACCTACTAATGACCTATGTCATTTCCTTTTTTTTTAGAACATGAAAGACTGTGGTGTCCCCAGGAAGCTGACTGTTTGTCAAGTTGAAGAACAGCCTTTCAAAAGCTATGCCCGAGTCTCCTGTGACACCACCAGCAATCTGGATGACTTGATTGGAAGACGGCGTGTGGAGAGGCAAGGGTATAGACTTTCATCAGCTTCTTGTTTTTTGAAACCAGATTAAATTGTTGATGACACTTTAAGCAGAACATTAAGTTAACGTATGTGCTTGCTTTGCAGAAAGGACCAGACAACACATTTCAACACTTGTTCTCCAGATTGCCAATCAGAACTTGGTACTCAGTTGCAAAATTCTACCACATCTGCTGATAAGGTAGCTATGGATTGATTTCTGGTGTTTCTTGTGGTCTGCTACTACAGTACCAGTACTAATACTTTAGAGTAAATATCCAATGACAATGTCCGCGAGATGAACAGGGTGTGTTGATTTTAACCGTGTTTACAACGTTGATACGGTGTAAACATCGAGAGTGAACCCCCAGTACACTACAGTGTAGTTTTCCTTCATCTGCAAATGATTGAATTTGGGCCTGGATGCATCCCACTGGGTTAACCAAACGTCACTTCCTCCTCTTGTTTTCTCTCTTCCTCTTCCGTTTCCTCACTTCCTGTTTCTTGGTTGAAGACTCTGTCATGGCTGAAAGACAACCTTGCTATGTCAACCCCCAGCCACCACACAGCCAGTCTGTGTGGTCCAGATGTGATTAAAAACCTGCCAGCTGATATTTACGAGGACAATGTTGTTTCGAACACGATTTGCTTCGACCTGTCCAAGGGAGTATGTCTTGTAGCTTTTCTTTGCATAATATGCAGTCTTTGCGACGGTACTTGTCGTATTCAGAAAGTTTTACATTGGGCAATTTATACTGAACAAAAATATAAATGTAAAGTGTTGGACCCATGTTTCATGAGCCGAAATAAAATATCCCAGAATTTTTCCATATGCACAAAAAGCTTATTTCTCTCACAAATTTTGAGCATAATGTTTTTTACATCCATGTTAATGAGCATTTCTCCTTTGCCAAGATAATCCATCCACCTGACAGGTGTGGCATATCAAGAAGCTGATTAAACAGCACGATCAATACCAGTGGCGATTTTAGCATTTAAATCTTGTTGGGGCAAACAAAAACTATTTAAAACAAATGCATGCCAGCAAAGCTACTACACAAAAGAACACGAAACAATACATTAATTGCACTATAATGGCGACAAGTGGTGCCCACAAACTCTGAGGGCCTGCATAAAGCTGTCACAATAGCAGAGCTTTCTTTCGAGCACAATGGAGTGAATCCTTGCCATCGCTACACCTGGCTATCAGCGGAGCCTTGTCTGGCAGCGACACAATTCATTCAGCCTCGTTTACTGCCTTTTAAAAAACAAAGCTGATATGGCTGACCATATCACCCGGGCATATTACATCAATTATGCAGCAGCATATCAAACATTTTTGGAATCACCTTGTTGTACGCGCCGGTCCTTCTTTGGCAAATTTTGTCATCAATAAAAATGATTTACAATTCCGAGTTGGATGACCGTTCAAAAAGTATTTTCCTGGTCTGACTTCCCAGCTGCAATGCTTGCTTCACTGATTCCTTCCAAACAACTCATTGTTGAATTTGCTATTTCCAAATTGTTGTGTAATGTTTATGTCCAATGGCCGATGATCACTGATACGTTTTATCTAGATTTTCTCATCATTATATTTCTTCATATGACAAGGATTAAAAAGGATTTGCCAGTAGACTTGATTCACGAATCATGATGATGACTGCTAGCTAAAATTATGAAAGTAAGACATTAACATGATCAGTCCAATCACAGCTACTGGACATAGCACTGGACATATATATATATTATTATTTTTTGCAAATGTGGGCCACCTGCCGTGAATGACGGGTTGCCACTGATTATTACATAGGTCCACATTGTTCTGGGGACAATAAAAGGCCACTCTATAATGTGCAGTTTTGCCACACAACACTGACACAGATGTTTCAGGTTTTGAGGGAGAGTGCAATTGGTATGCTGACTGCAGGAGTGTCCACCAGAGCTGTTGCCAGAGAATTGAATGTCCATTTCTCTACCATAAGCTGTCTCCAATGTAGTTTTAGAGAATTTGGCAGTACGTCCAACCGGCCTCACAACCGCAGACCACGTATAACCACGCCAACCCAGGACATCCACACCCGGCATCTTCACCTGCGGGATCGTCTGAGACCAGACACCCGGCCAGCTGATGAAACTCTGGGTTTGTACAACTGAAAGAAATTCTGCACAAACTGTCAGAAACCGTCTCAGGGAAGCTCATCCGAGTGCTCGTCATCCTCACCAGGGTCTTAACCTGACTGCAGTTTGGTGTTGTAACTGACTTCAGTGGGCAACTGCTCACCTTCCATGGCCACTGACATACTGGAGAAGTGTGCTCTTCATGGATGAATCTTGGTTTCAACTGTACTGGGTAGATGGCAAATAGCGTGTATGCCATTGTGTGGGTGAGCAGTTTGTCGATGTCAACGTTGTGAACAGAGTGCCCCATGGTCTCAGTGGGGTTATGCTGTTATGCTGATGTCAACAGGCATGAGCTACAGACAACAAACAAAATTGCATTTTACCGATGGCAATTTGAATGCCATGACGAGATCCTGAGGCTCATTGTCGTGCCATTCATCCGCCGCCACAACCTCATGTTTCAGCATTAAAATGCACGGCCCTGTGTTGCAAGGATCTGTTCACAATTATTGGATGATGCAAATGTCCCAGTTCTTCGATCGCCTGCATACTCACCAGACATGTCAACGATTAAATGTTTGGGAATACGACAGCGTGTTCTAGTTCCCGCCAATATCCAGCAACTTTGCACAGTCATTGAAGAGGAGTGGGACAGCATTCCACAGGCCACAATCAACAGCCTGATCAGCTCAATGTGAAGGAGATGTGTTGCGCTGCATGAGGCAAATGGTCACACCAGATACTGACTGGTTTTCTGATCCTTCTGATAAGGTATCTATGACCAACAGATCCATATCTGTATTTCCAGTCATGTGAAACCCATAGATTAGGGCCTAATTCATTTATTTCAATTTAATTACTTCCTTATATGAACTGTAACTGATTGAAACCTTTGACTGTTGCATTTTGCGTTTATATTTTTGTTCAGTATATGTATGATGAGATTTGCAGGGGCTATCAGAGTTGGGGTCTTTAATTCTGGCAAAGGGTTTAAATTGAACATGACTTTCATTATCAGGATTTTCCTATTCACGAATAGAATTTACAATTCAGAAATGTATAAATGTGACTGTTAAAATTGAAAATATTTTATTTTATCCTACAAAATGACATAATAGACTAGAGCAAAGATTCATGTTCCATGCTTTGGTACAGGAAAAGCCAGGGTCAACTCAAGGCCAGCACAAAGGTGGTGTGAAGATGGAGGACCTCCTTGGCCAAGTGGAGACGCTATGGGAAGTTCTGAGGAGAAGACATCATAGAAGCATGATTGATGCAAACAGCTCTGAAAGGCTCAACTTGGAGGTATTGATTATTGGTGTCTATATACACTGATCTGGGCCTGTATTCATAGTGTCTCAAAGTCAGAGTGCTGATGTAGGATCAGTTATGTATTGATGTATTGATGTACCTGATCCTAGATCAGCACTCCTATTCTGAGACACTCTTTGGTCCCCAGAGGGCAATTTATGCAGTATTGAAGACAAATCCATGCTATCCTTTGTAGAGGGATGACAATCATGAGACAGACAAGGATCGGCTCGAAGGACGCATGTCAGAATACAGGGCAACCACGGAAAACGTGGAATTCTGGAGCATCCCAGAAGTCAAGGATCTCTCTGAGACATTGGAGGAAAACGACAGAGGAATGCTGACAGAGCTGCTTAGGTGTCTTAACCAGGATGAAAACTTTGATCATTGTGAGGTAGAGGAACAGGTAAGGTTTCAGCTTTTTCCGTTCACGTGGTTTTCCAATGCCACTTTATTAATGTCCTCCTTGCAAGTCCGTTTCCTCAAACCTCCGTAAAAGAAAGGTGGGGTGTGTTTTTTTTCTAGATACATACACTCCCACTAAACCTCCCATTAGACCTCAACAAGACATGGTCACTGGCCTTGCAGGCAAAGCTAACCACACTCCAATTCTATCATCAGATAACTCAATTAGATTAATACAGCCACAATCTACCAAAATACTGAATAATTTATTTGAGTATCATGGCAGACCCCACAAATGGATGACCAGGGGTGCATGGACCACCCTATGGAGGAATTGGTGGGGGCCCTGGAGGATCTTGGTGAAGCAGTGGAGAAAAGAGGACATTCCCTCTATCAAAGTCAAGACATCCAAGAACTTATGAGTCAGATAGGAGTTAACTGATCCGTTTTTTATTTGGATGTGGTCCTCTGTAGCTCAGTTGGTAGAGCATGGTGCTTGCAACGCCAGGATATAGTGGGTTTGTTTCCCAGGAACCCCCGTAAGTGAAATATGCATGCATGACTGTAATTCCCTTTGGATAAAAGTGTCTGCTAAATGGCATATATTATATGATTATTTTCTGTTGCTTTTAACATAAAAAACACCACAAATTTGCACACTGCTTGTAGAGTTTCACAAACTGAACAATAGTAGCAGAAACAGCCTGACTGTACTAGCATTGACTGGTTACACTACTTCAACCAGTCAATGCTAGTAAAATCAGTCTGTTTCTGTTACTATTGTTCAGTTTGTGAAACTCTACAAGCACAAAGTCATTCTTTACCTATGGGCTAAAATAAAATCTGCAATGCCCCCTCTCCTTTCTTCGCTTCTCTCCTTTCCTCTCCTATCCTCTACTAGCAATCAACACTGAAGCTGCGCATCAACCAGCTCTTGTCCAGGTGTGCAGAGTTCAGCATGGACATTCTGGACACTGAGACAGACATGGCGGTCAGATGTGAGCCCAATAGTTCTGAACTCGAGGGACTGCAGGAGCAACAGGATGAGCTAGAGGTATATACAGTATATGTATGTGTGTTAAAAAGAGGACATTCCCTCTATCAAAGTCCAAGACATCAAAGAACTTAGGAGTCAGGTTGACTGAACAGTTTTTGATTTGGATGTGGTCCTCTGTAGCTCAGTTGTTAGAGCATGGTGCTTGCAATGCCAGGATAGTGGGTTTGATTCCCAGGACCTGTCATCTGATAGGGTACCGGTCAAAAGTTTGGACACACTTATTCATTCAAGGGTTTTTCTTTATTTTTACTATCATGTAGTAACCAATAAAGTCTTAAACAAATTAAAATAGGTTTTATATTTTTGAAGAATCTAAGTAACCACCCTTTGCCTTGATGACAGCTTTGCACACTCTTGGCATTCTCTCAACCAGCTTCACCTGGAATGATTTTCCAACAGTCTTGAAGGAGTTCCCACATATGCTGAGCACTTGTTGGCTGCTTTTCCTTCACTCTGTGGTCCAACTCATCCCAAACCATCACAATTGGTTTGAGGTTGGGTGATTGTGCAGGCCAGGTCATCTGATGCAGCACGCCATCACTCTCCTCACACAGCCTGGAGGTGCATTTTAGGTCATTATCCAAATGATAGTCCCACTAAGCGCAAACCAGATGGGATGGCGTATCACTCCAGAATGCTATGGTAGCCATGCTGGTTAAGTGTGCCTTGAATTCTAAATAAATCACAGACAGTGTCACCAGCAATGTACCATCACACCACCTCCTCCATGCTTCACCATGGGAACTACACATGCGGAGATCATCCGTTCACCTACTCTGCGTCTCACAAAGACACAGTGGTTGGAACCAAAAATCTCAAATTTGTTTGATATTAAGAGTTAACGATTATATACTTAACTAATAGTAAGACATTTCTGTTCTATTAATGCTGTGTTTCTGTAAAGGGATGGTCTCCACTAACGTCCTGCCGTTAGTCTGGGAGTATAGTCAAGCAATGGGTTTTGCATGAGATCGCTTGAGCTGACAATGATTTAAAAACCTAAAGTTCCCAAAGAACACAGTGTCCTCCATCATTCTATTTATTTATTTTTTATGTTTCTTTGTAATAGACAATTGATAGTTACAGTCCTGTCCCATCGAGAGGTGAAGGTAGAGAGCCATGCGTCCTCCGAAACACAACCCTGCCAAGCCGCAACCCTGCCATCCCTGCTTCCCCGTCATGGCTCGAACCCAGGTCTGTAGTGACGTCTCAAGCACTGCAATGCATTGCCTTAGACCGCCGCGCAATTCGGGAGGCTGACCTCCATCATTCTAAAATGGAAGAAGTTTGGAACCACCAAGACTTCCTAGAGCTGGCCGCCCGGCCAAACTGAGCAATCGGGGGAGAAGGTTCTTGGTCAGGGAGGTGACCAAGAACCCAATGGTCACTCGGACAGAGCTCCAAAGTTTCTCTGTGGAGATGGGAGAATCTTCCACGAGGACAACCATCTCTACAGCACTCTACCAATCAGGCCTTTATGGTAGACTGGCCAGACGGAAGCCACTCCTCAGTAAAAGGCACATGACACCCCGCTTGGAGTTTGCCAAAAGGCACCTAAAGGACTCAGACCATGAGAAACAAGATTCTCTGGTCTGATGAAAGCAAGATTGAAATCTGAATGGTCTGAATGCCAAGCGTCATGTCTGGAGGAAACCTGACACCATCCCTAAGGTGAAGCATGGTGGTGGCAGCATCATGCTGTGGGGATGTTTTTCAGCAGCAGGGACTGGGAGACTAGTCAGGATCGAGGCAAAGATGAATGGAGCTAAGTACAGAGAGATTCTTGATGAAAACCTGATCCAGAGCACTCAGGACCTCAGAATGGGCGAAGTTCACCTTCCAATAGGACAACGACCCTAAGCACACAGCCAAGACAGCGTAGGAGTGGCTTCGGGACAGTCTCTGAATGTCCTTGAGTGGCCCAGCCAGAGACCGGACTTGAACCTGATCAACCATCTCTGGAGAGACTTAAACAGCTGTGCAGCAACGATCCCTATCCAACCTGACAGAGCTTGGGAGGATCTGCAGAGAATGAGAGAAACTCCACAAATACAGGTGTGCCAAGCTTGAGGCATCATACCCAAGAAGACTCATGGCTGTAATTGCTGCCAAAGGTGCTTCAACAAAGTACTGTGTAAAGGGTATGAATACTTATGTAAATGTTATATTTCAATGTTTTATTTAATACATTTGCAATTTTTTTGGAATAGGGCTGTAACGTAACAAAATGTGGAAAAAGTCAAGGGGTCTCTATACTTTCTGAATGCACTGTTTAGTCCAGTGTTTTCAGAGATATTGTGTATGCTTCAGCTTGCTTTAATGCTCCATAGCATTGTATTTTTTTTTAAAACTCTAGAATTGTCAGATCTCATCTCAGAGTCATAGACTTTACACCTGCGTTAAAATTTCGAACATCATTAATAAAGGATAGTTCTCTCAAACTATCCAGCATAAGCTGTCAATAGTGTAATCTTGGCTATCCAGTCATGATACATGATGAGTTCAATCATACTAGCCTTGGTGTCCCTTTGTAGATTGTAAGAACAGAAAAAAATATAGATTTTGTTTTCATAGGTTAATGCAACCCTATGTCCATTATCTATCATAAGATTATGACAGGCTTAAACTCTGATACAAAAATATTCAACTCACCCGCGAGAGTGTAATTGTTCCACATACAGTATAAAACATACAGTATGATCTTCTTTCAGAGGGACTATCAGGTCATAAAAGAGGAGGTGGAGGAGATTGAGGGACTGGCTTCGCAACTACAGGTCCTCCTACCTGAGATGGCAGGGGCTTTGGGGGAGAACGTCCATGCGACCCAGCAAGCTTGGCAGGAGTTGGGCTGGAGCATCGCAGAGAACCAATGCAACCTCCAACAATTTCGGCAACTGCAAGATTTCCTTAGGGCCTACCTGGCCATGATGTAAGGGATTACACATACAGTGTGATGTCAAATATTGTTCTTGGTACAATTGGTTCAACTGGAATGTTGCGCCTGTTTTGACCTGAATAATGTACATGTATATGTTTAGTGCTCACGAATGCTTATTGTAATAACCAATTTACGTACTGAGCCCCCCCCCCCCCCCCCCCCCCCCCCCCCCTCCCCCCCCCCCCCCCCCTCCTCTCCCTCCCATACAGCTCATGGACAGAGGACACACAGACTTGCATTTTCTCAGAGGCTTCAGCCCAGCAGTGGAGATTGGCAGAATCGAGTGTTCCATCTGAGCTACATCTGAGGATAGAGCAGAAGTTTGACGAGTTTGACAAGCTCGCTGCTGCTGGGCAGAAGCTTATCAAGGAGCGACATCACTTGGCAGATATTGTGAGTTATTTTACAACAGGGGTCACAAACATATTTTGCCCTGTGGACCACAGCCTTTGAAAAGACTATGATTAATTAAATGATTTTGTACTTTCACTTGTTTTAAAAATGGAACTAGTCTAGTTGCACAAACCCCAAATGACCCAACCATTAGAAGAGACTGAAAATATCTGGGCAACTGTTTCTACAGATAAAGGAGAGGACTGAGGAATTGCAAAGCATGCTGGGATGGATCCTGGTGTACTGGAGGGCACAGAAAGACCAGCTGGGTCGGGAGAGGTCAGGGGATTCAAGAAGAAGTGATGCCCCTCAGGGAGACGCAACCAGATTTTCACAAGGCCAACCCCAGGTAGGATATCCCTGCTACCCCCTAAAACATGTATTATAATAATAAATAATAAAAGGATATCCCTGCTTTCACGTCAATACGATATTTATTCATTATAACAAATTCTTTCAGAACAATACCACTGTTCTCTATTAGAATTCGACACATTTAATGCACTGAACTACATCGCTGTGGTGAAGCTACTGTATACATGTGTAATGTGTATAGAAGACCAAGTGCTTTCTGACGATATTCAACCTGCCCAAATCTTGGCAAAATATGCTCCTAAGGATCAAGGCTTATTGCACAAAACCTAAAAATAATTTTAAAAATACTTGAAATAGGAGTTATTGAACAAAATCTTTGGTTTTCTTTGCAGAATCTATCCTCTCTGGCAGAACACAAGTCCTCGGAAAGACTGTCCACAAAGCACAGGCTGATGCTGGCGAGCCGGTTTGAAGGACCACAAAAATCCCAACCGGGGATAGGTCACCATGGAGAAAACTTTGCCAAGCTGGTAAATGTCACACCACACGTCCCCTTGGCTGTGGCAGTAAACTCGCCCAGCATTATCCTTGAAGAGCCCGGTGCTACTGTCACCCCACTGGGCAGCAGCATCAACCTCATCCTCAGTTTTGACCAACAGCCACCAGGGGGCAGTCTGCAACAGGGGCCAGTGGAGCCAAGGCAGGCAGTGGAACCTGTGCATAGGGTGAGTACAGATCACCACATATTCATATCTACATACCACAAGACAACATCATCCAAATTAAAAGGGAGGATGCAAAGTTTTGGACAACAGTTACATTTGAATTATGTTGCTGTAGATGTCTGTAAGCAGGTAGTTGACCCAACGTGTACGATGATGTTATACTGTCAAGTCTACTGTCAAGCACAAATACACAACATGGCCAAATGTATGTGGACACCCCTTCAAATGAGTGGATTTGGCTATTTCAGCCACCCCTGTTGCTAACAGGTGTATATACAATTGAGCACACCGCCATGCAATGTCCGTAGACAAACATTGGAAGTAGAATGGCTTATACTGAAGAGCTCAGTGACATTCCATGTGGCACCGTCATAGGATGCCACCTTCCAAACAAGTCAGTTTGAACATTTCAGCCCTGCTAGAGCTGCCCTCGTCAACCGTAAGTGGAAACGTCTAGAAGCAACAACGGCTCAGCCGCGAAGTGGTTGGCCCCACAAGCTCACAGAACGGACCGCCAAGTGTCCTTGTCTGTCCTTGGTTGCAACATTCACTATCGAGTTCCAAACTGCCTCTGGAAGCTACGTCAGCGCAATAACTGTTTGTCGGGAGCTTCATGAAATGGATTTCCATGGCCGAGCAGCTGCACACACACATTCACCATCTGGCAGTCTGACAAACAAATCGGGGTTTGGCGGATACTAGGGGAACGCTACCTGCCCCAATGCATAGTGACAACTGTAACGTTTGGGGGAGGAGGAATAATGGTCTGGGGCTGTTTTTCCATGGTTCAGCCAAGGCCCCTTTGCTACAGGGAAGGGAAATCTTAACCCTATAGCATACAATGACACTCTAGACCAGGAGTGGGCAATTCCAGTCCTCGGGGGCCTGATTGGTGTCACAGTTTTGCCCCAGCTAACACACCTGACTCCAATTATCACCTAATCATGATCTTCAGTTTAGAATGCAATTTGATTAATCAGCTGTGTTTGCTAGGGATGTAGAAAAAGTGTGACACCAATCAGGCCCCAGAGAATTGAAGTTGCCCACCTCTGTTCTAGATGATTGGTTAACTTAAACTTTGTGGCAACAATTTGGGGAAGGCCCTTTCCAGTTTAAGCATGACAATGACCCCGTGCCCAAAGTGAGGTCCATACAGAAATGGTTTGTCGAGATCGGTGTAGAAGAACTTGACTGGTCTGCAGAGAGCCCTGAACTCAACCCCATCGAACACCTTTAGGATGAATTGAAATGCCAACTGCGAGCCAGGTCTAATCAGTGCACAACCTCACTAATGTTCTTATTGCTGAATGGAAGCAAGTCCCCGCAGCAATGTTCCTACATCTAGTGAAAAGCCTTCCCAGAAGAGTGGAGGCTGTTATAGCAGCAAAAGTGGGGACCAACTCCATATTAATACCCATGATTTTAGAATGAGATGTTCGACGAGCAGGTGTCCACATACTTTTGGAAAAGTACAAAACATCTAGCAGAACCTCAAGACTTTCAGACACATTTCTATTGTGTTTATCTTAAAAAGCTTTAGACTGGGATAGGGAGAGCTGATCCTAATGGCCTAGAGCAGCTATTAGTAAAGGAATGTGCTGTAAGATTTCTGTAAGGTCCCCAATTCCAGAAGTGGTGTTTCATCAACTTGGCTCACACTCAGTGGATTAGTAATGGTCAAGCCATTGCCACTGCAGTTGGGTATGAGACCACCTCATCTCCATGTGATTTTGATAAGTTTTGCAGAATGTGTGATCCCACTTTGAAGGCTTGCAGCTGAAGTAATGTCTTAAAATAACGTACAGTATTTTCCTACAGAATCAACTACATATTTCATAAAGTTTGCACGAGTATCAAATTGGTTCTTCGTAAATTAATCTAAGATGTCTTTGATCATGGTTGCATAAGCATTTAACTTCAAGGATAATGAAAGTCTCATTTTGAAGAGTTTTTGTATTTTAATACATCCAATTATCTAAATCTTTTTCAGGTGAGCACCTATCTGCAAGTCACAGATGGAAGTCCTGTTTTTGAAGAGGTGGCATCGCCTCATATCACAGACACGAGCCACGTGTCGACCACCGTTTCCACAAGCTCAACCAACGCCACTTTCATACCCCAAGTCAGGACTGTCTTGCTCCCCACCTTACCCAGAACCAGTTCCACCTCTACCTTAAACCTGAAGGGACCGATGAAGAGGAGGAAGAAAATGACACACAGGCACACTGTGACTGGCATTGTCGGAATGCCCAAGCCGGAGGGGGTTACTACCGTGCCCATCGGCGCCACGCACAGAGCCTACACCTGGCCACTGGAGGATAAGAAGGAATGCCATGCCAAACAAGGGAGTCCAGTTAATACAGAACTCCAACTGTATATCAAAAATAATTCTGTGGTGAGTGTCATAGATGGAAACTCTTCAGACACGTCAAGCATTCCTACCGTTCCTACCATCCAGGGGCATTTCTTGCATGGGCCCAATGAGATCACCATTAGGCAAGACAAGAGCCGCTATGGCGTTATCCCTCTTGGGTCGATGTTGAGCTTTGACCTACCCAAGGATTGGGGGAAAATCTCACAGATAGGTGCAAAAGACCTCACAACAGAGAAAGTGCCTTCTGAAGCCAATGGGGACCATGCCAGTCCACCTTTGAATCTGTATATCTCAAACACACTCGGTCAGACTCACGCATCGTCCAAAGTAATTGGACAGACTTTCGCCCTCATTCCAGAGAAGGAAAGGCATCTTGAAGCTGATGGGGAACATGACAGTCCGAATGGTTCACCTTCGATTCTGTGTAGACCGCCAGGATCAAATACACTCAGTCTAACTCAGAAAGTGATTGGGCAGAATTTCACCCTCAGTCCAGGGGAGGAAAGTATCTGCAAAACAGGGGACTTTGCTGTTCAAAATGGTTCACCTTTGAATCTATACAAATTGGCAGACTCAAACACACTCAGTCAGACTCACAAAGTGATTGGTCATACTTTCACCCTCAGTCCAAAAGAGGAAAGGAGCTGCGAAACAGCAAGGCAGGACTCGCAGAAGGTGAGTGCAGAGTCAGTTTCTCTTTTGGTTCAGTGTATCTCGCTTCCTGAGAAAGATGACGTCTATCACGACCTAAGATGCGCCACAAGGAGTCCTGCCCTTGCTGCTGGACATGAGAACATTTTCTCCAGCACTGTTGGTATCCACGATGAGGATAAGGTTGAGATTTCTATTCCAGTGGCCATTTTGGACTCGAACAAGCAACGCACTGAACCAAACTGCAGCAGCTCGATGCATGACCACACCCGCACTGAACCGTCACAGAACCACAAGCACAACTGTTTAAGTGTTCACACTAAGATTCAAGACCTCAATAACCACATATACTTCCCTTCTGCAAAGAGGCAATTCACTTTCCAAAGTGCACTTCGAGTTGTAGAGATCAATGTCTTGTCTACTGTGTCTGAAGACTCCACATGGATGGGTGTGCGCAGGTCTGGACGAGTCATTGTGTGCTCTGAGGACAACTGTTGCGTGTGCTCCGACAGCTCCGCACCAATGATGGTATTGGAAAAAGAAACTTCACCCAAAAGAGAACCAGATCATATTCATCCTGATCATTGGCAGTTTGAGGAGGAGGAAGAGGAGCTGGAGGATATTTGGAATGGCACAGACCGGGAAAGAGCGCCTTGAATTACTGTGGTCCAAAAATACGAGGTATTTAGATCAACAAAAGTGTCCATCTTATATTTGTATATATCTGCACTCATAACACACACACCGCACACACAATACATCTGCATTAGTGTAATATACATACATTCTTGCATTAATATTTCTACACACAAACCAGCTGATTTCATACTGCAAAGTGTAGCCTAAGTAAATACAGTGGGGCAAAAAAATATTTAGTCAGCCACCAATTGTGCAAGTTCTCCCACTTAAAAAGATGAGAGGCCTGTAATTTTCATCATAGCTACACTTCAACTATGACAGACAAAATGAGAAGAAAAAAAATCCAGAAAATCACATTGTAGGATTTTTAATGAATTTATTTGCAAATTATGGTGGAAAATAAGTATTTGGTCAATAACAAAAGTTTCTCAATACTTTGTTATATACCCTTTGTTGGCAATGACAGAGGTCAAACGTTTTCTGTCTTCACAAGGTTTTCACACACTGTTGCTGGTATTTTGGCCCATTCCTCCATGCAGATCTCCTCTAGAGCAGTGATGTTTTGGGGCTGTTGCTGGGCAACACGGACTTTCAACTCCCTCCAAAGATTTTCTATGGGGTTGAGATCTGGAGACTGGTTAGGCCACTCCAGGACCTTGAAATGCTTCTTACGAAGCCACTCCTTCGTTGCCCAGGTGGTGTGTTTGGGATCATTGTCATGCTGAAAGACCCAGCCACGTTTCATCTTCAATGCTCTTGCTGATTGAAGGAGGTTTTCACTCAAAATCTCACGATACATGGCCCCATTCATTCTTTCCTTTACACGGATCAGTCGTCCTGGTCCCTTTGCAGAAAAACAGCCCCAAAACATGATGTTTCCACCCCCATGCTTCACAGTGGATGCAACTCAGCATTCTTTGTCCTCCAAACACGACGAGTTGAGTTTTTACCAAAAAGTTATATTTTGGTTTTATCTGACCACATGACATTCTCCCAATCTTCTTCTGGATCATCCAAATGCTGTCTAGCAAACTTCAGACAGGCCTGGACATGTACTGGCTTAAGCAGGGGGACACGTCTGGCACTGCAGGATTTGAGTCCCAGGCGGTGTAGTGTGTTACTGATGGTAGGCTTTGTTACTTTGGTCCCAGCTCTCTGCAGGTCATTCACTAGGTCCCCCCGTGTGGTTCTGGGATTTTTGCTCACCGTTCTTGTGATCATTTTGACCCCACAGGGTGAGATCTTGCGTGGAGCCCCAGATCGAGGGAGATTATCAGTGGTCTTGTATGTCTTCCATTTCCTAATAATTGCTCCCACAGTTGATTTCTTCAAACCAAGCTGCTTACCTATTGCAGATTCAGTCTTCCCAGCCTGGTGCAGGTCTACAATTTTGTTTCTGGTGTCCTTTGACAGCTCTTTGGTCTTGGCCATAGTGGAGTTTGGAGTGTGACTGTTTGAGGTTGTGGACATGCGTCTTTTATACTGATAACACATTCAAACAGGTGCCATTAATACAGGTAACGGGTGGAGGACAGAGGAGACTCTTAAAGAAGAAGTTACAGGTCTGTGAGAGCCAGAAATCTTGCTTATTTGTAGGTGACCAAATACTTATTTTCCACCATAATTTGCAAATAAATTCATAACAAATCCTACAACGTGATTTTCAGGATTTTTTCCCCTAATTTTGTCTGTCAAAGTTGAAGTGTACCTATGATGAAAATTACAAACCTCTTTCATATTTTTAAGTGGGAGAACTTGCACAATTGGTTGCTGGCTAAATACTTTTTTGCCCCACTGTAAGTAACATTGATTTAGATTTCAGACTTTTACATTTCAATTCTAAATCAAGTTCTACATGGACACCGCATTAGGAAAAGCTTGAAGTGTATGCATGTCTGTTTTAACACAGATAACACCTTTTGATACAGCCTGAACATTCTGAGTGAACAATTGTCTGAAAGAGATTGAACTGGTTTTGCCTTGAACAACTCAATTTTAATCTTCAATGTATTCTCATGTTCCTTCTTCTCCCACCAGGTGGTGCCCATGCCACACTGAAGCACAGACCAGTGACCAACCAACCATAGATTAAAGTGTCCCTAAACGTCTCAGAGTAGGAGTGCTGATCTAGGATTAGTTTGCTTTTTTTAGATCATAATGATTAAGATTATATGACAGATCCTAGATCAGAACTCCTACTCTGAGATGCTTTGTGGGATTCGGACCCAGATCTATGATCAGTTTATTCTCCCCCTTTTCCAATCTTGACTCCAAATGGACTTTTACTTCACATTGTCTCAGTGACATTAGAGGACTATCGTGTGCAAGCAGCAGTGGTGGAAAAAGTACTCAATTGTCACCTTAATAGAAAAGGACTCAAGTCAAAGTCACACAGTAAACTATTACTTGAGTAAAAGTCCAAAGGTATTTGGTTTTAAATATACTTAAGTATCAAAAGTATATTGAATTGCTAAAATGTACTTAAGTATCAAAAGTAAAAGTATAAACCACTTCAAATTCCTTATATTAATTAAGCAAACCAGATGGCACAATAATAAAACAAATGTTTTAATTGACGGATAGTACTTTGGGTGTCAGGGAAAATGTATGGAGTAAAAAGTACATTATTTTCTTTGTATGTAGTGAAGAAAAATTAAAAGTTGGCAAAAATATAAATTGTAAAGTACAGATATCCCCCCAAAATACTTAAGTACTTTACACCACCTGCAAGCAGTCTGCAAGAATCTCACTACAGGAGACTGAAAACATCCATACAAGACCAAAGTAGTCATGCTGTTCTTCAATAAGGGAAATTAGACAGAATTCCCCATATTAAACTCTTACCTGTGATTTTGACTTGGTATCCTCAACCTTTTTTTAACCCTTATTTTACCAGGTAATTTGAACACATTCTTATTTACAGCAACGACCTGGGGAATAGTTACATGGGAGAGGAGGGGGTGATGAATGAGCCAATTGGAAGCTGGGGATGATTAGGTGGCCATGATGGTATGAGGGCCAGATTGGGAATTTAGCCAGGACATCGGGGGTTAACACCCCTACTCTTATAAGTGCCATGGGATCTTTAGCGACCACAGAGAGTCAGGACATCCCATACCAAAGATGGATTTCCACTCAATAATTGATGGATGTCAATGGACAATGGAAGGCCGAAGCACTACAATCTTTGTGACTCTTTCCATTGGTTACTGGCTGTTACCATGACTTGACTGCCTGATACAACATAAAACAATACACATTACTGTATTGAAGCAATCAGACACTTGATGCAGGGTCACAAGTAGTGCAATACACTGAACTGAATAGACTTACCCCATTGAATACCATACAAGACGATCAAAATGTATTTGCTCCTTCTCTTTAATGCCACTTGGTGTCTGATTTCTTTCAACTGTGTATGAATTGCATGCAGGGCACATAAAGAAAGAACTGCCATTGATACCTATTTTAATCTGCTGTACAGTAGACTATCATTTATAATTGTAATCCCTTTTGTAAAGAAAAAATAAATAAGTCAAAGATCATTTGCAGTCTCAGTTCATATTGAATTGAAGTGGTTTGTCCGTTTATTAGTTGTAATAGAGAAACCTATTTCAGGTTATCATGAAGAAGTTCAACCTCTCATACTCTTTCAATGAATTTGAAGTATCTAGGAAGATTGCCTTTACGAGTAGACATTTTAAATGGTCAGGCTCAGATATATTCACTTTATTATTGTTACAAAAAGCAAGACAACTTGTAGTCCATTCAGTGGCTGTGCAAACTTCCAGTTGGGGCCAGTAATAGACCATTTAAGAGCCTTCATTTAGATAGGCTACTTTATGTGGACACAATGTGGACCAATGTGAATTCATTGTCGAGCAGTACAGGAAAGGTAATGTGTCACTACTATTACTTATGCTCATGTTTTCATTACTGTATTCTGTATGATTTTACTCATTCTTTTTGCATTATTTGTGTCTTATGTTTCAGCAATTACAAGTGATGATTGACATCTCAGAGAACAAACGAGCAATAACGTCACGGTAGGCCAGCCTATCCCTAAACAAATGACCGCATGGGATAGGCGGGACTTCTGCCGATGCTGCCAGCGCGACTCAACAGAAACTAGTTGTATAGACAGACACAGCTAGGCCTATTGATACAGTTCATGAATTTTAGGGAAGGGGCTTTGTCTAGTTGCAATTGCAAAAAGTCATTGGTAAACACAGTTTATTCTTCACCTAGGATGTTAAGCCTTCAAGTTAATCGTTTTGGATAAAATGGGATTGGAGTTATCTAGATCTCGTCTGAGGTAAGATATTTTTTTTCTTGTTTAAGTAATTCGATTAAAGTAGCCACATTTATAAGAATTACACTTTGGCATGAATTGATATAGTTCAAATGGTATCATAACCGAATGCAACTTTAAAAGTCGGCCTGACCATCTAAATCTGGTGTATAATGGTAAAAACAACAGCGAGATCTTAAAAGGTTCTGCGATTCTATTGTGCTGTGAGTTCGCCCTCAACAGCGGGCTCTCTAGCCTAAATTACATTAACTTTTCATTAGAAGCAAAACACCGTTCATAAATTGTAAACTGGACTGATATTTTGAAGCCAGAATTGATACGATACGGCTTCTTGATATTGTACAAATACCAGCGCTAGTTCAACTTCTTTCCTTTGAGTCAAATGTTGATTGTTTGCAAAACTCACTGCATGTTATGTTGGGATTCAAAGGGAAGAGGTAAAAACGACTGTGGTGTGAAATGGGTATACAAACATTTAGCCAAAATTATACTAACTTTTTGGTGAAGAATTCTATGAGAAACAGTGACATACACACCTAAAATGATACATCCTATGTTGGTCTTTAAGTCAGGACAAGCTAAACGCGTCCGCATACTTCCCGTCTGGAACAGTTCCTGCATGTATTATGACGACATTTTGTGACGTTTTCGGTCTTCGGCAAGGTTTTTTTTCCGGTTGTTCGTGCACAGATTTTTTTCTCGAGGCAAGCCGAACTCGGTTGAGGAAGATTGGGGATTGGTCAACAGTAGGGATTGTTAAATTAAGTGTTTGTAATTCAAGGAGAGACTAATTGTTTTTTATGCAAAAAAATGTACTTGAGAAAAACTGCACTAAACATAGTTAGATGTAAAATTGCCCAACTATGATCTCATTGACAGAAAAGTGAAAATAATGACAGATTTCTTCAGTTATTTTAGATTAATTCAGACTATTTTGAGGAAGTGTATCTGGCTATGGCGTCTCAAGATGTACAAACAGTACTATTGTCGCTTTTTTTCTTGTTTTTCTAGCGAAGCACCCTAGTTTGGGACCCCTAGCAGAAGCATGCAGTAGGCTTAAAGGCCTGCATGCTTCCAGTGGAGAAATATTCGGAAACAGTTGGTGTATATATTATGACAACATTGTGATGTTTATGTTCATTTTGGACTTCAGCAAGGTTTCTTCGTCTGTTCGTGCACACACAAAAAATTGAGACGAGGCCTCCCGGGTGGCGCAGTGGATAAGGGCGCTGTACTGCAGCGCCAGCTGTGCCATCAGAGACTCTGGGTTCGCGCCCAGGCTCTGTCTTAACCGGCGCGACTGGGGAGGTCCGTGGGGCGACGCACAATTGGCCTAGCGTCGTCCGGGTTAGGGAGGGCTTGGCCGGTAGGGATGTCTCATCGCACACCAGCGACTCCTGTGGCGGGCCGTGTGCAGTGCGCGCTAACCAAGGTTGCCAGGTGCACGGTGTTTCCTCCATTGGTGCTGGCTTCCGGGTTGGATGCACGCTGTGTTAAGAAGCAGTGCGGCTTGGTTGGGTTGTGTATCGGAGGACGCATGACTTTCAACCTTCGTCTCTCCCGAGCCCGTACGGGAGTTGTAGCGATGAGACAAGATAGTAGCTACTAAAATCAAATCAAATTTATTTTTATAGCCCTTCGTACATCAGCTGATATCTCAAAGTGCTGTACAGAAACCCAGCCTAAAACCCCAAACAGCAAGCAATGCAGGTGTTGAAGCACGTAGAAGCAAACAATTGGATGCCATGAAATTGGGGAGAAAAAGGGGTAATAAAAATAAAGAAAAAATTGAGATGAGCCGAATTTTGGTAGTCAAAGTTTTACGCCCCTTCGTCAGTCCTTGTGTTCAGCAGTAGGGATTCTTAAATGAAGTGTTTATTGTCATTTAACGATAGACGACACGTTTTCATTCAGATTTTTTCACTTGAGAAAGACTGCACCAAAAAACTTAGTTGGATGTAAAATTGCGAGACTACGATCTCCTTGACTAAAAAGTCCAAATGAATCACAGATTTCTTGAGTTATCTAAGATTCATTCGGACTATTTGAGGAAGTGAATGGCTACTGGCTATGGCGCCTCTAGATGGACAAACAGTACTTTTGCTGCTTTATTATTGTTTTTCAAGTGAAGGTCTTTTAAGGGAACATGTGAGCACACTCGTTTGGCTAGGTGCCAGCCGCACTGAAGCATGCGGAAACCTTAATAGTTAGCCCTTGATCATGACTCCGTTCCTTTACATTACACACAAGTCATTGGATGAAGGTGTCATCTGTACTGGGGAGTTTTGTTAAGAGCCCTAACAGTCGTTCTGAACATTGACATGCATTGCTTGTGGTACAGTTTTGGAAGTATAATGACTTAATCATTCATATCAGCAAAAAATGTTCAATTTATACACAACCTTCTTATGGGGTTTGTGTTTACAGAAGAAATACGGAAGAGAGAGGGACCACTGTGCTATCTAGCATGCGCCGAACACCTGTGTGTAAAGCCAGAAACGTCTCTAAAAAATACTGTCAGCTACAACTGTGATAAAGCTGGTTAAAACAGTGTGTTTCTTTGCATTTGTGAAAGTATTTTGTTGGGATAGGAAAGTAAAGCGTTTTTTTTCTTCTAGAATCTAGTATTGCAATTGAGAATCAATTCCTGTTTGGATGGAGCATTCGGCTGTTTTGGCAGCCAGAGCCAGTCTACCTCCGAAAATAACACAAGGTCCTTTGACCTTTTAGGAGTAACGGCAATGTTAGGCTCCTTAAGAGTACATCTTGGGCTTGCTAGTAGTAGGCCTACTATTGAAACAGATAAATAAGTCTGTCAACGGAGTCAGAAATTCACAGGTTTCAGATTTGCCCCATGTTTGTTTTTTCTCTCAGGTTTACGCTCTCAGACCTTTTTTAAATAGAATATTTAGTTTTGTTGTTTTTCTAAGTCCACAACATTGCATAAACCACATCAGGAGACAACTTTTGAGACCTGGGAAAAAATGTACGCCATTTTTTATTTTTGAGTGTAGTTTCCCTTTAATTCAAAGGCTCAGGTACCTAAACACTGTGGTTAGTGGTGTTTCTGTTGCACAGGAGATGGAGTTTGCAAAACAAATGGCCACTTGATTGATAATAATAATCATGATATTATTTTGCAAAGTAGGCATAGGTTACTTTGTAGCTAGTTAACATTTAACTGAGAAGGTTTTTGGGAAAGCCTTTCCATCTACCTGATGACGGATAGGCATGAGGACGGATAGGCAGCTATGTCCCAGACCTATTATTTGACCATGCTGGTCATTTATCAACATTTGAACATCTTGGCTATGTTCTGTTATAATCTCCACCCAGCACAGCCAGAAGAGGGCTGGCCACCCTCATAGCCTGGTTCCTCTCTAGGTTTCGTCATAGGTTTTGGCCTTTTCTAGGGAGTTTTTCCTAGCCAATGTGCTTCAACACCTGCATTGCTTGCTGTTTGGGGTTTTAGGCTGGGTTTCTGTACAGCACTTTGAGATATCAGCTGATGTACGAAGGGCTATATAAATACATTTGATTTGATAGGCCCATCATTAGCATTGCTATATTTTCCCTGTTCCTTAATTGTTTGAAACCTGGACATTTTATTTCATATTATGAGGCATTTCTTACCTAGCTTCAAAGTAGCCTATAGCCAAAATTCCACCATAGAAATGTGGAGGCAATTTATTTTATAAAGCTTCCTCATAAGTATTATCCTGTTCAATTCGTTTTCTTTCCACTTTCTTTTATTGTCAAGCAACCAAAGGCATTATCCTAGTCATATTGGCAACCCATGATGGTTGTTGCATCTTTGGATCACTTTCTACATTTCAAATGGATATTTCCATCTCTGATGGTATGCATCCTGGGCATTAAGAAGTGAGTATATGCAATGACCATTGAAAATAAATGGTTATACGCCATATACTTGCGTATACCCTCCACTACACCACTGAGTATGCTTTCTCAAATTGGCTAAGTTAGCTCTACAAGACATTTTGTATAGTTTCTAATTAAACTATCCTAAGTATGTTGCTAAAAATAGTGTTTTGATAGCGTAGTGATGATGATATTATTATGCTATTAAAATAAGTGTCATTCACACAAGCATATATTAAGACAATTTGTCAACTAAACTAGTTGGTACCTGTGTAAGGGTTTGGTTTATATTGAAACTAAGTCTGTTTCTTCTACCTAGTGTGGCAGTGTTAACCTTGACAGTCCAGCTGTTGTCTTCATCAGCCTGCAACGCGGTACTTTTGATTTCAGACTTTTGGAGAAACGCCTGCTAAGTACTTCTTCTTATAGCTCGCTGATGCTTTGCGTGTTTGAGATATCAAACACCATTACTTGTGAAGTGGTTTATCGGCCAGGAGAAAACGATTCTGACAGAAATGCTCAACTTTGAAAAAAGGGAGTCGTTTTCTCCAGGATAGACCTTGGTAGTTCAAGAGACAGCCAAGAATACATTAGCCTCGAGTAGCTTTTTTCTAAATATAAAGTCCCCAAAACACACGAGAATCCCTAAAAAATGGCTATGGAAACAAGGTCCTTTGGCTCCCAAAATACTTCCACTCATCAACATGCCTAAAATGCTCAAAACTGGCAACTAATTCTAGCTTGCATACCCTCCTCATATGGCTAAAATCAATAGCATTTGTATTGCCAAGTGCCTGAGAGGACAAGCTTATGGGTGATTTGTTTGGCCAGATTAGCTCCTTTTATCTGAACTTGCAAAAGTACCTGTCAGCACTCAAGCCCGCTCAATGGGGCTCCAACTTTCTTTACTGGAGGCAGCTAATTAAAAGGCACAGCTTTTGTTTTCTAATCCTGTTCCTGGAATGCTGGACAGCTGAGACAAGCCAAGCCTGTTTATAGATGCAGCCCACACTCCAGAGCAGTGTATTCAGGGTATTTTCTGTCTGCATTAAGGTCCCCTTGAGCAGGCCAAGGAAAGTCGTCCCTCAGCAAGGTGTTCACTGTAGATGAAAGTAATCCTTATCTGCGTTCCCTTTTCCTCCTTTCCACTCTTGATATTTGGAAACTGAGTACTCCTTACTGTAGGGCATTGGGGTGTAATCTTATCTGGATCTGTTGTTTGCGGGTCAGGTTTCTCTACTCATCTCCATATTCCCCACCTCCTTGTACTCTGCTTCTTTGGTTCCCCCGGGGAGGTTAAATAATTGGAGTGTGAGCTCATCGCCAGTATCCTACTTGGCAGGGAAGATCATGTGCATGGTTTGCATGATTATAGATAATGAAGTGAGAGAATCAATCCTGATGTGTTTCGTGTTCCTCCAAACAAGGTCAAGAGAGGAAGGACTCTGTGCCATACTGCTGTAGACTAAACAAGTTCTCCTCTTGTCCTTCACTTGACCTTTTTCTTGCCCTGCCCAGTAGTGTACTGCACATATTTAAATTCCTAACCAGGTGTCTGCAACTTTGTGCCGCACACTTTTTTTCTCTGTACACACATCCTGTGTGGTGCAGAACAGGAAAATGGCCACTGGCGATAGTCTGCACATCGAATCATCCACATGTGTAACCTGACCGCAGGCCAGCTTGTAGACCTATTTCAACATGCCTGACTAGAAAGGCTGCATGATAGTGTTACAGACAAGGGGTTTTAGGACTGGGTAAACACATTTTTAAAGGGCCTTCATCAACTCTTGTGATCCGGTATCTGGTAACAAGGGAATGCACGGACGCAGACTGGGATTAGCTAGCCGGGGCCATCTGTGAGATGGACAGCGGTAGCCAGGCCTTTTCTTGGTGTCCCTGCATGGAGTCCGGAAGTCTCTGCTGGACTCCCCGTTGACCTCCCTTCATCTGGGCCACCCTGTGGTCTTCAATGATTTGATTTCACCGTGAAGCTGGAGGGAGGAGCTGCCTCCACAATCACCTCCCTTCATTCCCAATTCTCCATACCACAGGTGAAAGGAGTCTGTGGCCAGGCAGGGGCCACTCCTCCGTAAACCCCATAGAGAGTTTAGTTTCAGGTCGATGGAAATTAAAACGGATCCTTCCCCATGATAGCAGCAGAGAGCCCCGAAGAGGCAATGCCAGCTCGGGGAAAGGCCTCTGACTTCCGCTCTACTGATCGCGGTGATATTCAAACGTGAATCACCTGGTCTTAGCACCCTACTTTTCCAGCCAGCCCAGCTAGTCAGTCACGGGGGGCCATAGCCCTTGCAGGTTGAAAAATGGGATTAACAGGTTTACCAGTGTGGACGGCTTTATTCACTCGACTCGTTTGTGTGTTTAATCTATTATTAGCTGTAATTACTCTACGGTGACTGGGCCTGCGCGGTGTTTGGGCTGGCGCCATAAACTGGTCAGGTGATTGACTTAGGTCACGGACCACAGTCAAGGTTTAAGGTCAATTAAGTGGATTGACTTAAGCGTAAGGAGTTAAGCCAATGAAATATTTAAATACTGAAGCAACCTTTTTGATGAACTTTCTAGATGGGACAACTCTACTTTTTAGAGTGTCTTCTCGGTGGATCCTTGGAAAAATATGAATGGCTTGAATCAAACACTACTGATATTCTCATGCATTCCTGTAAGGAAGGATACCGTTTAGCCTGATCGTGTGTTGTAACCGCATTCCCAGTCTCCTTTTGGAACCTCTACGCTATCATCTGAAATTCTCTCTATCCAGCACCACATACTCTCAGGGGAGTGGATCAAGCTGCTGGCAAGGCCTTTTCCAAACATTCAGCCATCTGCCTCGACACCTGACACCATAGCACACACTGAGATCCAATTCGACTTCTCCTCAGAGACGCGTTTGTTCCTATTAAAGACGGTTTAAAAACTGACGACAAAGCATCACCACTATCTACCACACCAATAGAATAGATCGCCGATCTCCGGTCATAGGAGTCACATCCACACGTTCCTTTTATTTTCACCCAGAAAATAATCTGAAAACATGTTTAATATTTGAAAATGACTGTGGACCAATCAAGTGTGCCTGAATGCTTGTGTGCTTTAGCTGGGGCGGTGTTGAATCAACCTCCCGGTTTGGATGCATTTCAAATTAGATGTGACAAATGGATGCTATGTGCAATCTTGCTGACAAGTATAATTGAGGACTTTTGGCCTTTTGTAAGTGTATTTGTTTCATTGGGTTGCGCAAAATGTTTTTTTTGACTGTGCTGAGAGTTTATTTTCGCATCATTTTAATTTGGCTGAATTTATGGTTATTGAATCTTTGAGTTAGTCGTAATAGTAGGCCAGGGCTGATACAGTTGCTAAGTGCACACTGTGTTTCCAGAGTTCTCAGTGAAAGTAACTTTAAGATCTCAGACATTTTGAACTTTACATCAAACTACTAACAAAGACAAGGGAAACGTTGCTTAAAACAAACTGTGTTTAAAGTAGACGGCCACCTTTAATTTCCCCAAGGTCGAAGCTGTTTTCAGGATGTCAGCAATTGCCTCCGGGTGAAAATTTGATTAATTTCACCTCTTAATAACCTCTAATTGATCCTTGGTTGGTGTCCATCTGGGAAATACAAAACAAAGAATCGAGCTTGATGGGTCTATGAAAAGAAAGAATGAGAAGCCTTTATGCTATTGTAGAAACACCTGTCAAAAGGTTGGTAAAGCAACAACCGTTGTTGTCATTGAGGTGTATGCAATCAAAAGACAAGACGGGTTTATTTAGAGTGTTATGACACTTGGAGGCCTTCGTAACTATCGAGTAGCGACAAGCTACAAAGCAGTAGTGTGGGTGTCTACATCGACAATCATCTGGGGCTTGTCTTAACTGGTCATGTCATATTTGGTGACCGTCTCGTTTAAGTTTTCTATTGGATCTTGGCAGCTGTGCTGACAAGTTTCTTGTGTTTTTTCCATTCTCTTCAACACTACTAATGCATTTGAGGGTTGAGCAAGGCTTTTTTTCAGATGACAGTTTGACAATGGTTCTGCAATTATTAGTGAATGACAAGCGACTTTGTTGTTGTATTAATGCATACATTAGCCCTTTGGGGACATTTACTCTCCATTTCTATGCTTTGCATCATTTGTTTGCTCGATTTACTAATCGTAGTTTATTATATTTGGTCCCTCAGAGCTATCAACTCCAAATTGGGAGTCCCACGGTTTGTGTTATTTCAGCAACGACCGGGGAACCATTTAGTATTTCCATTCTTCATTGCCAGAGGAGATCACTTTCGAGCCATTTGTCTAAGAATTAATGAGGATGTAGACTCAATGTCCTCGACAGCAGAGTACAAATGATGTTGTTTGTGGCCTACAATTCCCGCCATATTACACTGATGTGATATCCCATGGCATTTCTATTTTTCTTTGTGGGTTCGTTTGTGTGGGTGGATGATGAGCCCAATATGCTTGATTTTAATTTATGTAATCCTCCTTAACCTTTTTCTTGTGCTGTAAAGGAAGATTAGTTTGCTCTGACTGCTTTCATAACAAATCTGTCATCTTCGAGTATTGCTATTCTTCGTCGTTTAGTGGATGGTGATAAATAATAGTACAACTATGTCCTTTTTTTCTGGGATACACTATTATTTAGAATTATTATTGGGATAATGACAGAATGACACTGGGTGGGTTATGGCATTGTTACACCCATTTGTAGACCGCACCCCAATTGTAATCATGGGGTGATTTTTGGGGGTTACGGTGCAAGTGGCCTCAATGCACCAAATTGACAGACGTGGAGGTCAGCCACATCCGATCAGAGGTTTAACTCAATCAAAAGGCTGCGGTGAAGCATTTTCTGTTTGGCTCCCAGAGAGGTGTTCTCACCTCATCCCTATAGTTCGACATCCTATGATAGGTCACTAGTGTAACCTTTGTATAACCCTGGGAATCCTCAGATTCTCTGAGGATTTGCAGGTCAAAAGTAAAAATCCTGTAAATGACCAATCACTGCACTGAAGTTCTCCCCTTGGTGTCGGTTAGTTGCAGGGGCAGCTTTACCAGACATCTACCAGATGTCTTCCATATATTTGTGAAAGATGAAGAGAAGGATCTTTGTTTTCCTTATGTATCATTTGGCTTAATGACCGTTCAATGACTGAAACATTTTAAAGGGCAAGGGCTAACATAAAGGACACCATGAAAAAGTTGTTGCATTGTTGAATCTTTCAGATAAAAACTAAGCCCACCTTACCAGATATTGTCATACAACGTCAGGAAAGCAAAGTCTGCCATGTCAATGACCCTGAACTCAAGCTTGTGATAACCCCTCTGGCCGTGCTACGGTTAACTGCAGCCCCTCTGAGGTTGAAACAACCTGGGGGAATGTGTTGTGTTTTCTCCGGCCCAGAGCAGAAGCCAGGTACTGACCTCACTGGCCCCAGCCTCGAACGGGAGATAAAAAGAAGATTTACCGGCCTTCCCTCCCTGCATTCCTTCTCCTCACTGAGGCGAAAGTGCCATCTCAATTGGAAGCCCTCGGGGATCTCCTTTGACACTCCTGGATCACTTGACTCTTCTATCTCCGCTGATGTCGTTTATGAATTGGGATGGGAAGTCATCTGATCAAGTCCCACTGAGCAGAGCTGGCTGAGGGAAATTATGGATGTGCTGATATTGGCAGGAAGTTGTTTGTTGCCGATTTTAGTTTTGTTTTTTTGTTTTAAAGGACGATTACTAGCAAACACAAATTGTCTTTGAACATTTTTGGTAGACAAGTCAAAAGGTAGAAAAAGATGACAGCATATTGGTGGTTCAGTTATAGGAACCAAGAAGAACTTAGTTGGTTAGAGGATGGTGCTTGGCACACCAAGGGTGTGGGTTTGATTCCATTTTAGGAGGCCTAAGTGGCTTTGGATGCTAAACAACCATATTGGCTCTAATGGTTTTGATTACTGTCACCATGTTGGCTTGTATGTTAGAGGAATGTTCTGAATCAGGCAATATCGTCAGACTAATGCATGACTACCAACTGGGGCTGGGCGATGTATCATAATTCAAATGTATGTTTTAGTGCAATGCCTGTATCGCAATAATCATTTTCCGTTCGTTTTCATGAGTGTTGTGTGTTTTTGGTCTCGTGATCTTCACTTCTTCTGTGTGCACTGTGCACCTTCCCACTCTCACACAGACACCAATTCCTAATAGTTCAACTGGCCTACGTTAGCAAGCAAATAGATCCAAGTTGTCTGGCTACTTAGCTGGCTACTCACTAGCATGTGACCTTGTGCTTGAGAGGTTGTGTAGGAGACGTGTTCATTTTCTACAATGCCTGCCATAAGGTGGTCATTACTGGTGGATGTGCATGGTTCAGGTTAAATTTGTAACCAACAATCTCATTTTCGAAGACTAACTTGAAAGCCAGACCTGTGATTATTGCAAAAAAAGCTGGTATTTTGATCAAATAATTAAATTATTTGTGTGTGTTATGATTGTGGAATGCTTATTTAGCCTAGGTATAATGTTTCACGCACTGAATTCATTAGATTATTCCTGACTGTTTGAAATGCAGTGCATTGATCTTTTTTTAATTTTCCAACAAAGCTTATTTTGAGAAAATGTTCAAGAAATTGAGATGTATATTTTCCATCAATTTGGAAAAAATCGAAATATGATTTTTAAGGCCCTTTCACCCAGCTTTACTACCAACCAGTCATAAGGCCTCGTGACCGATGTTTCGTTATGTAGTCATTTACCAACAGTGTGACCGACTAGTGGCTTTGGATTGGTATCGAGTCCAATTTTTGTTGTCATGCTTTTTTAATTACAGTTTCCTTATAGGTTTTAAAGTATTATGTTTTGTTTTCACCATCTGTGTGTTTTGGTTATTTTTTTTCAATTCTTCAAACATTTACCCCTGCCACCACACTAAACTCTTTGCTGCTCCCAAAAGGGATTTTTTAAGAAGCTTTGGGGATACAATAACACACATTTTAGCTACCGAGTTTAAATGTTTAAACAGTTTAAATGTTATTGCGTACCTCTTTAAATGTTATTGCGTAAGTCTTCTAAATCTTCTTCGCTTTTGGGAGCAGCGTCTCTGCTACCTTTGGATGTATTTGTAGAGGGTACTCAGCACAGTAGGCCTCAACCAGACAGGAAGAGCTGTTTTTATTTTTATTTATAAAAAAAAATCTCAGTACAGTGATTCCACCATAGGCTTCAAACAGAGAAGCGAAATCTTTTAAATGTGCTGCTCCGTGTCTTACTCACCAAGAGTTCTGTCTATGGATAGGCTTGTCTATGGCTTGTCACATAGGCTTGTCTATGGATTTAATTCATAATTCATGGAATGCATATCGCCAGCTTCACAATTCTGCCACCCACATCCTGCCGGGTAACATTGACCCCAAGTTGACCCCGCCAACCAGGAAGCCCATCAATATCCCACTTCGGCCATCCACTCGAAGCCATTCCGGCAACTGTGGAAATGTATATAGTGAACTCGCCCTCACGACGAGCTGCTGATGAACCGATTACCGGTGCCGTCTCTCGTGTGCCGTCACATGGAGTTTTCCGTTCTACAAAGGGAACCATTAGATGGAAGATGACCCCATCCGTTTCGAGGTTAATTGGAATTATGGTCGCTAATCAAGAGCGGCGACGTAGACCCGAGAGCAGTTTCAACAGGCTTAATTAGTTGCAACTGCAAATAATGGATAGTGACCGTGATCACCGGATAACATGCCCTTTGCGTAGTTTGCAATAGTAATCACCTCCAATATTACACAACTTTTTGGATTTAGGATGATGGTGTCTTCATACGTGATAATTCAATGGACATTTCTGGCCAACACGGCCATGAACACTCAAAGGCCATAGGTCAAAACGCAGAAAGAGCCACTGTGGCACTGTTCAAATTCACTCCATAATGGGCAGAAACACTCTTTGATATCATTCATGGGGCCCGGGTTTTCGTGTGTGTGTATATGGTCCATGTGTTGTTGGATGACTGGGTCATAATGTGCGAGTTTGTCGTAATTGGAAAATCATGTGTTAGGTGGGTGTTCGGGCATATGTCTGTTTGTTACTAGACTGTTGTGTTTTGGTATCTGGTTTATATATGGTGTGGGTGTGGGTGCAGGAATTTGTAGGGCTGACTAATCCTCCCTTACTCAGCACTCATTGTGCACTTCCAGAGTAGCTCCAAAACACACAGGCATTTCAACTAGTAATATAATTTATTCTTATAGTCGTCACTGCCTTGAACTATTCTGCTCTATATAACAAGTCAGCATTTCCCAAAAGCCTTGTGCGCTATTTTCCCCTCTTTCTTTCCTAACCCAGGATACACATTTTATCTGAGTACCTGTCTCCTTTAAAAAGGCATGTCTTTTCATGAGATCATTAGCTCTGGCAGACTCGAGAGGTCAAAGGTGACTCTTCAGAGACTAGACATACTGCTCCTGGAGACATGTTTGCTGAAGGAAGCCTCGATGCAGACAGGCCCCACGCCCGCCCCTGCATGCTTTTCCCTGAGTAGAGGAGAGAAGGGGCGGTGGAGGGAGAGGTAGAGAGGACATGGGGGGGGTGGAGGAGCACAGTTGGGGGGGGTAGTAGTTCAATCTGTCTTGGTTGAGGCTTCCCAAACCTGCTTCCTAGAATCTAGTGATGTGACCGCCTCCAGTCGGGGAAGGGCTCTGATGTACCCAATGGTGCATTAAACTTGCATTCACTCACTCACTCTCTCCACTCTTCCTCTGTCATTGTCTTATTTCTGCTCTTCGTCTCTTGAGGCTTTTAGTCTGCTCTCTCCCTCTCACCCTCCTTATTTTTTCAATGGCTGTCTGCTGCATCTTCTCTCACTCTAATGATTTCTTTCTCTCTCTGTTTTCAGATGCTCAGTTCTCTCTCAATCTGACCTCTACTTTACTTGCTACTGCACTTTTCCCTTTAAAAAAAAAAAGATGTTGAATTTTACCCCCCCCTTTCTCCCCAATATCGAGCTTGTCTCATCGCTGCAACTCCCCAACGGGGTCGGGAGGTGAAGGTCGAGTCATACGTCCTCTGAAACATGACCCGCCAAACGGTGCTTCTTAATACCCGCCCGCAAAAACCTGGCAGCCCGCCGCACCAATGTGTCAGAGGAAACCCCGTTCTACTTATTGTAGTGTGGGAATAAGCTTATGCCAGACTTAGCCTACGTTTAACCTCTCCCTTGTTAATTTCAAAGGATGTTCATGACCCAATTCATATACATCATGTCAAATGAAACATATATATTAACCCCTCCTACAGAATATGCTTTGGCAAGATTTTGAGTGATGCAAAGACTCCAGTGGTCATTTATAATTCATAGATTCACCAAACATGTTTATTATTAGTATTATTGTTATGTGTTTCATTTTTCCTGGTAGATACTACTGGTTATGATTGCAGACAGAGCTCAGAGGAGTAGTAGAGAATGGAGTTTTGTTTGTTTGTATTTTACCCCCCTTTTCAACCCAATTTTTGTGATCGTAACATGGTGTAACATATGTTCACAGATGAATTTTAATGTTTATGTTTCACGCATGGCTTTTCTTATGATCCTAACGATTTCCGTATGGATTTTCTTACGATCCTACTGGTACAGGAGTCCTATCAATAGATCGCTAGAAGATGCATATCGTTCATTTTAGCGGGAGAAAGTATGGTGCGAGATACCTGACAAAGGTTGAACATCATAGGACAGCGCCTGTCAGTCACCGTGAGTGACGACAGTGAAACATTGCTGGTTTGAGTCTGCTGTCGATCCTACCTCTCTTTACCTGTGTGTGTTGTGTGCGCTGTGGTTACTTTAACATTTCTGCACTGAGCGTGATAAAATAAACATAAAAAAAAAAATGTTTTAAGCTAATGATGTTCAGTGCTGTGGAAGTATTTTCCTCCTTTCTGATATTCTCTAATTGCATATTTGGTTTTTATACTGAATGTTCAGATCTTCAACCAAAACATAATATTAGACAAAGGGAACCGTAGTTAAAAAAATTCATAAACACACATTTGGTTGCAGTCAAAGGTTGCACAACCAGTTATTTTTTTATTTTACCTTTTATTTAACTAGGCAAGTCAGTTAAGAACAAATTCTTATTTTCAATGACGGCCTACGAACAGTGGGTTAACTGCCTGTTCAGGGGCAGAACGACAGATTTGTACCTTGTCAGCTCGGGGGTTTTTAAGAACAAATTCTTATTTTCAATGACGGCCTAGGAACAGTGGGTTAACTGCCTGTTCAGGGGCAGAACGACAGATTTGTACCTTGTCAGCTCGGGGGTTTTTAAGAACAAATTCTTATTTTCAATGACGGCCTAGGAACAGTGGGTTAACTGCCTGTTCAGGGGCAGAACGACAGATTTGTACCATGTCAGCTCGGGGGTTTGAACTTGCAACCTTCCGGTCACTAGGCTACCCTGCCGCCCCTTATTGAATGTAAGGGCGCTATTACTTTTTCACACAGGGCATTCGATATTGCATAACGTTGTTTATGACATAAGTATGTAATTGTTATTTGTTCACTGTTTCCCTTTATCTAATATTAGGTTTTGGTTGAAGATCTGATAACATTCAGTATCCAAAAGAATCAGAAAGGGGGGAAATACTTTATCACGACTGTATGTGATATTTTCGAAGATGTTGATATACGTCTAATGATCTTAATCCAAGTGTTGACAATGGAGTAGTCATCTAATGCTTTCTGTGTAGCAAAGCCCATGTTTAACACCTGTATTGCAAGTAGCTTAGAAAATGCATCTTAAGAGGAAGCTTGATGCCTGTGGCTGTCCGCAGACTCTTCTGTTTTTATATGATATTGTACAACAGCTGATGCAAGTAACACTGTAAAAGTGTGAACATTTGATCGGTGTTATTTAGGTAGTGTGTACCGGTGTTCGACCAGTCGGCAAAAGCCAACATCACCCACAACAGAGAACGGTTGATTGTCAAGGGCAATGAATTAAATGATCTTGGCTTTAACGGATTTCCAATTTGAGTTGTCTCGCTGAAATGTTCTTACTCTTTCAAATGACTGCTCGACTTGTTGACTGCTCGATCCACACAGCAGACACTGGGCTAGGTGAGGAATGCTGTGTTGCACGTGTAGAGCTACATTTTACGTGGCGTCATTCCTCCATGTACCAACGTTTTATATAGGTATGCTTTGACATCAGTTTTGCACATCGGCGTTAAACTAGACATCGGGTCCATGTTGGCATTTTTTGCTAGTATTGGACGATTCTGATATGTTCACTGACATATCGCGCATCCCAAATTTCCTGAATGTTCCAGAGGCCATCAAAATAGAGCTTGTTCTGCAAAGAAAATCCTGTTCGGCTGTACAAATTCACCATGTACAGATGTGCTCTTTTGCTATCAGTCTGGAACAGGGAAACAAACACTGTAAAAGGGAGTTCTGAAAATCCAGTCAGTGACTCACACACGACTCACACACACCCTGTCACACTCTGCACCCTATCTCAGGGCGGCAGATAGCCTAGCGGTTAGAGCATTGGGCCAGTAACCGTAAGGTTGCTAGTTTGAATCCCTGAGCTGACTAGGTGAAACATCTGTTGATCTGCACATGAGCAAGGCACGTATGCCTAATTGCTCCAGGGTAGCTATCAGTAATGTCTGATCCCTGGCCGTGACCCACTCGATGCGGGTGTCTCATTGCTATATCCAAAAAACACAATTTCCATTTTCGCACCACTCTTGTACATGTGTGACCTGTAAAAACAAAGACTAAGAAAAACCATATCAGTTTTTGCTGCCTTGCCATGACGACCACCACAGGATTTGTCCACAGCCTACACCTCAGACAAACGTGCGAACAGGCTAGAGCTTGGAGGCCAACCAACTAAAATGCTTTGGGTCTAGCCTTAAAGAAAGCTCCAGTCCCTTCAAAGGCTGACTACTCTCTCAGCGAGACCTACATGTCATACAGCAATGTCTAATACGCTGCTGTAACCACCACAAGAGAACCCCCAGTCTGTCTGTCATTAGCGTCAAGCTTCCCATCCACTTCAGAGCTTACATAGTGCAGGTGTTCTGGCTCCACGGAGGGGGGAGACGGTAATTAAAGCTAGCGATAGCTAAATTGCCTACGTCGTTAGTGTTGCATGCAACCAACCTCACTCGCACCCTGTGCGTGTGTGAGATAGGATTTAGGATGGGAGCTTTGAGAGTCCGTGAAAACAAATGAAGCGTTTTATTTGTATTTTCACTGTACCGTAGAGGATATTTTAATGATAAAACAAGCCTTGTTGATGATAAAGCAAGCCTGGATGATGATGAGGAGGATGATGATGATGATGATAAAGCAAGCCTGGATGATGATGATGAGGAGGATGATGATGATGATGATAAAGCAAGCCTGGTTGATGATAAAGCAAGCCTGGTTGATGATAAAGCAAGTCTGGTTGATGATAAAGCAAGCCTGGTTGATGATGATGATGATGATAAAGCAAGCCTGGATGATGATGATGATAAAGCAAGCCTGGATGATGATGAGGATGGTGATAAAGCAAGCCTGGATGATGATGATGATGATAAAGCAAGCCTAGATGATGATGATGATGATGATAAAGCAAGCCTGAATGATGATGATGATGATGATAAAGCAAGCCTGAATGATGATAAAGCAAGCCTGAATGATGATAAAGCAAGCCTGGATGATGATCAAGCAAGCCTGGATGATGATCAAGCAAGCCTGGATGATGATCAAGCAAGCCTGGATGATGATCAAGCAAGCCTGGATGATGATCAAGCAAGCCTGGATGATGATAAAGCAAGCCTGGTTGATGAAACCTACAGTTGACTGTAAAGCTAGATGCTCCGTTTCTTCTCTCCCTAGATGATGAATGGACATACCATACCCCTCCACTAGCATACAAAGGAATGGAAATAACTTGCTCTACATTCAACTAGACAGTTATGCTGTCTCTGGAGCAAAACATTTAATTCAGCTAGTTACAAAGTTTATGATCATTTGTGTGTAATTTTGTTGGACCAAGCTGCCACCTCCCCCCACTACCCCTTTTAACACTCTCACACAAATGCAACACGCCCTGTTTTTACTCAAGTGGACCACGAACTCGTATAATTTTGACTTTGGCACAGCGGGCTGCAAAACAGTTGGCACGTCACTTCTTTAACATGGGAGTGTCAGGTGGTAGAAACATCTGCTGGCTATCTCCCCTGCCAACCCCCCCCCCCCCCCCTTCCCCCCCAATACTCCCACTCTTTCCCACACACACCCAACCACCAGATGTGTTGAAGCAATGCCACACTTTATGCAGGCTTGAAAGAGCCTTAAATTACAGTCTATCCCCCACTAAAATGGTTTCCCAACAGGCCTTAAGCCAAACGGAGAGGCACATTCTGTCAATCAAATTCCTCTTCAATGATACGGTGCACGCCTTCCCAGCCGACCGGTTGCTGTCTCTGAAGAAAATAGTCCAATCGGTTGGTTGTTGCCTAGAGACGGAAGAAGAGAGGCATAAACATACTCACTGTGACCATACAATCTCCATCTCTCTTGGTTTATCTCTACCTCATACTTCCACTCTCTTCCACATTCCATTATTGCCTAATAATTTTGTTACCCATCCCTCTTTCCTGCACTATTTCACTTATGTGAATTATTGCTATCACACTCGGTCACCAGTCCAACAGATCCCTCAACTTGTGGCTGGCACTGCTTTCCTTTGCAAATGGTGGGTAACTAGGTCATATTCATTAGGTAACAAACAGAATAACACAGACTGAAACAGGGAGGCACTACCTGTACTTGTCCAATAAGAAACCGTTTTTTCCCATTGCAAAATGTTTGCATTGCGTGGTGGCCAACTGCACACAGGGGAGAAGGACTGCCCCCTCTCATTGAAGCCACGGCAGTTTAAGGCCGACAGCGGTACATCATGTATTGTTAGCAGAAAACAACAGGAACCTCCGTTATAGTGAATGGAAAAACATTTGGGGGGGGGGGGGTGGTGGTGGTGGTGTCTCTCATTCTTCTCTGCAGATCCTCTCAAGCTCTGTCAGGTTTGATGATGCTTCACAGCCATTTCCAGAGATGTTCAATTGATGAGCAGTGCCTGGTTTCCTCCATACATGATGCTTGGCATTCAGGTCAAAGAGTTCAATCTTGTTTCTCATGGTATGAGAGTCCTTTAGGTGCCTTTTGGCAAACAAAGCGGGCTGTCATGTGCTTTTTACTGAAGAGTGGCTTACGTCTGGCCACTCTACCATAAAGGCCTGATTCATGGAGTGCTGCAGAGTTGGTTGTCATTCTGGAAGTTTTTCCCATCTTCTCAGAGTAACTCTAGAGCTCTGTCACTGACCATCAGGTTCTTAGTCACCTCCCTGACCAAGGCCCTTCTCCCCCGATTGCTCAGTTTGGCCAGGCGGCCAGCTCTAGGGATAGTCTTGGTGGTTCTAAACTTCTTCCATTTTAAGAATGATGGGGGCCACTGTGTTCTTGGGGGACCTTTTAATGCTGCAGAAATGTTTTGGTACCCTTCCCCATGTGCCCAGACAAAATCCTGTCTTGGAGCTCTATGGAAAATTCGTTTGACCTCGTCTTGGTTTTTACACTGACATGCACTGTCAACTGGGACCTTGTGTATACTGGTGTGTGTGCCTTTTCTAAATTATATTCAATCAATTGAATTTACCACTTGTGGACTCCAATAAAGTTATAGAAACATCTCAAGGATGATCAATGGAAACAGAACGCACCTGAGCTCAATTTAGAGTCTAATAGCAAAGGGTCCTAATACTTAGTGGCAAGAAAAAGTATGTGAACCCTTTGGAATTACCTGGACTTCTGCATAAATTGGTCATCATATTGATCTGAGTCACAACAATAGACATAGTGTGCTTAAACTAATAACACACACATTATTGTATTTGTCTTGTCTATATTGAATACATAATTTAAACATTCACTGTGTATGTTGGAAAATGTATGCGAACCCCTAGGCTAATGACTTCTTCAAAAGTTCATTGGAGTCAGGAGTTGGCTAACCTGGAGTTCAGTCAATGAGACGAGATTGGAGATGTTGGTTAGAGCTGCCTTGACCTATAAAAAAACACTCACAAAATGTGAGTTTGCTATTCACAAGAAGCATTGCCTGATGTGAACTATGCTTGATGTGAACTTTGTTTGGAAGGAACACACAACACTGTCTGTGGAGAAAAAAGGCACAGCACACCAACATCAAAACCTCATCCCAACTGTGAAGTATGGTTGGAGGGAGCATCATGGTTTGGGGCTGCTTTGCTGCCTCGGGGCCTGGACAGCTTGCTATCATCGACGGAAAAATGAATTCCCAAGTTTATCAAGACAGCAGAATGTAAGGTTATCTGCCCGCCAATTGAAGCTCAACAGAAGTTGAGTTATGCGACAGGACATAGACTCAAAACACAGAAGTAAATCAACAACAGAATGGCTTCAACAGAAGAAAATATGCCTTCTGGAGTGGTCCAGTCTGAGTCCTGACCTCAACCCGATTGAGATGCTGGGGCATGAACTCGAGAGCAGTTTTGCTGAAATGAAACAGTTTTATAAAGAGGAATGGTCAAATTCCTCCTGACTGTTGTGCAGATCTGATCCGCAACAACAGAAAATGTTCGGTAGAGGTTATTGCTGCCAAAGGAGGGTCAACCAGTTATAAAATCTAAGGGTTCACCTACTTTCCACCCTGCACTGTGAATGTTTACACGGTGTGTTCAATAAATGCATGAAAACATATAATTGTTGGTGTGTTATTAGTATAAGCAGACTGTGTTTGTCTATTGTTGTGACCAATTTATGCAGAAATCCAGGTATTTCCAAAGGGTTTACATACTTTTTCTTGCCACTGTATGTAAATAAGGCATTTAAATTTTGAATACATTTGCACACATTTCTAAACCTGTTTTCACTTTGTCATTATGGGGTATTGTGTGTAGATTGAATGTTTTTTTTATTTGATCAATTTTAGAATGAGGCTGTAAGGTAACAAAATGTGGAAAAAGATCATGGGTCTGAATCCTTTCCGAATGCACTGTGTCATTGAGCCAATTATTTTAAAATCGCACACAGAAGTTATGAGGATAATTGAGTTTGTAATGGCGCCCTGGAGTACCCTGGTCGGCCTTGAGTTACTCACTGAGAAGGGGAAACACAGAGCAAGTCTGCAACCTCACTTTCTGGAGTAGCTCAAACCGCTCATGTTATGTTTCCATGAGATGCCATCTTAACCGATTTTAATTTGGTTTGCTTCACATAGAAATGAATGGTGTCCCATGATTGATGGCTTTGTCCATTAACATCACTGGCACACAGTTACATTGCCATGCCCTCTTTCAAATGGAAACTGTACTATATACACAAACGTATGTGGACACCTTCAAATTAGTGGACTTGGCTATTTCAGTCACACCCATTTGCTGACATGTGTATAAAATCGAGTACACAGCCATGCATTCTCCACAGACAAACATTAGCAGTAGAATGGCCTTCCTTAAAAGCTCATTAACCTGTTGTGATGAGCAATCCCGTATCCGGGAGTGTAATTATAGCCTCAAGCTCATTACCATAACGCAACGTTAACTATTCATGAAAATCGCAAATGAAATGAAATAAATATTTTGGCTCACAAGCTGAGCCTTTTGTTAAAAACACTGTCATCTCAGATTTTCAAAAAATGCTTTTCAACCATAGCTACACAAGCATTTCTGTAAGAGTATTGATAGCTAGCATAGCATTAAGCCTAGCATTCAGCAGGCAACATTTTCACAAAAACAAGAAAAGCATTCAAATAAAATAATTTACCTTTGAAGAACTTCGGATGTTTTCAATGAGGAGACTCTCAGTTAGATAGCAAATGTTCAGTTTTTCCAAGAATATTATTTGTGTAGGAGAAATCGCTCCGTTTTGTTCATCACGTTTGGCTAAGAAAAAAAACAGAATTCAGTCATTACAACGGCAAACTTTTTTTTCCAAATTAACTCCATAATATCGACAAACATGGCAAACGTTGTTTAGAATCAATCCTCAAGGTGTTTTTCACATATCTATTCGATCATAAATCACTTGTGGCAGTTTGGTTTCTCCTCTGAACAAAATGGAAAAATGCACGCACCTGGAGATTACGCAATAGTTTCGACGGTGGACACCGAGCGGACACCTGGTAAATGTAGTCTCTTATGGTCAATTTTCCAATGATATGCCTACAAATACGTCACAATGCTGCAGGCACCTTGGGGAAACGACAGAAAGTGTAGGCTCATTCCTTGCGCATTCACAGCCATATAAGGAGACATTGGAACACAGCGCATTAAAAATCTGGCTCACTTCCTGTATGAAATTTCATCTTGGTTTCACCTGTAGCATTAGTTCTGTGGCACTCAGACAATATCTTTGCAGTTTTGGAAACGTCAGAGTGTTTTCTTTCCAAAGCTGTCAATTATATGCATAGTCGAGCATCTTTTCGTGACAAAATATCTTGTTTAAAACGGGAATGTTTTTCATCCAAAAATGAAATACTGCCCCCAGAGGTTCAAGAGGTTAACTTTCAACATGGCACCGTCTTAGGATGCCACCTTTCCAACAAGTCAGTTTATCAAATGTATGCCCTGCTAGAGCTGCCCCGGTCAACCGTAAGTCCGGTTATTGTGAAGTGGAAACGTCTTGGAGCAACAACGGCTCAGCTGCGAAGTGGTAGGCCACACAAGCTCACAGAATGGGACCATCGAGTGCTGAAGAGCTCAGAGTGTAAAAATCATCTGTCCTCTGTTGCAACACTCACTATTGAGTGACAGCTTCCTATGGACGCAATGTCAGCACAATAACGGTTTGTCGGGAGATTCATGAAATAGGTTTCCATGGCTGAGAAGCCACTCACAAGCCTAAGATTACCATGCGCAATGCCAAGTGTCAGCTGGACCGGTGTAATGTATGTAGTGTATGTTGATAAACAATCTGGGGTCATTCGGGTCTTGTGTTAGTCTCTGGTTGTTGTGGCTGCAGAGTGAACGTGTCCATATATGTATTAGGATCTGTTTGCTGTTAGGAGACAAAGGGTTGATCCAAAGACTGTCTTTCTCCTGTTCTCTCTCTCCTTCCATGTCTGTCATTCGGTCTCCCATTTTGAATCCCTCCCCCTCTTATTATTCCCCATATTACTTTTTCTCCCTCTGTCCATCTTTATCACTCCCACTCTTATTGCTTTCCTTCTCTTTACTTTGCCTCGGTCCATTTCGGCCTCACTCTTTCTCATTTCTGTCTCTTGTCCGCTCTCTGCCCACAGACAACACATAATGGACAGCTGTCTGATATGGGAGGCAGTGATCTACAGCACTCCACCAGACTGAAACGCTGGCAGTCCCCCCCCCCCCCCCCCCGAACACACACACACACACACACACACACACACCTCCTCTGTCTCACCCACAGAGATCTATTTTAAAAATACAGACTTGTCTGTTGGAAAGTTTTCAATTGTGTGTGGAGAACAACCGCTGGTGATTCGTGTTTGTGTTAAATATGGATTCGTATCATGGGAACCACATATTTTACGACCAATGAGAGAGGTGTCTGACCCTCAACCAAAATGGTTTTTGATGAGACAAGCCTTCTAAAGGTTTTCACGCATTCTGATGTTGCGTGATTGAGCAAAAGACTGAGTAATCATACAATTGTAACCACTGGGACTGCCTTTCATTGATGTTTTATTGATGCTTAAACCATTGTGTGGCGTTTTGATGCACTCTGAAACGATAAGTAACATTAACGCTAGTTTTAATATTGCGTCAACTCCTGGACTCCGACCTTTGGTGTCACGTGTGACCCCCTAAGCAGAGCGCGAAATAGGGTGGGGGTTGGTCTGAGCCTAATAATCAACACCTAATTTAAACAGTAAAAATGAATTACCTTTTTATTGTGGCATGAACACAACCAGTCATGATATTTTCATCTGACTGTCAAACAAATCAATTAAAAAAGTAAGCTACCTGTGCATGTTCATCCACTCTAAAATAATGATTAATAATTACAAACTGTGTGTATACTTGCACCATTTTATGACTGTAAATGGACATCTGTTACATTAATAGACAAATTGACTTTTTTTTGTGGTCTGATAAGTCGGGACACCTAAAATGCGGCAAACTGTCCTGGGGAAAACGTGATGGTCACCGTAACACACACGGTCAACTTACTAAACAAGGCTACAATGTGTATTACCGTGAACTTCTTCAAATAGGACTACTGGTAGCCAGTGTGTACTGGTAAAAATAAATAGTGCTTCATGTATTAATGCTTGGAGTCTTTACAGATTGTGTGACATAAAACACTACCGTTCCTTATATTAATTACAATTTTGACAGTGTTATTTGTCATTATTAAGCATTTAACAATTGAACTTAAACCCTGTATGAATCATTGATCTTAGAGGTCTCGGAAAATGTCCTGTATGTGTAACTATGCCTACGTAATGTTTCACCATGTAAACAGTTCTCGTGTACACAAATCCCAAATAATTTAGGCCTATGCCATTGCGAAATCGAATGCTTCTAACCGAAAGAGTTAACTGTTGGATGGATTGGATGCGCATTGGTGTCCAGCTTTTGGCTAGTTGTCTAGTGATATTGTCAACCATCAGCTGAAAGAAAACAAATATTTATTTAAACAAATCTACTTTTGGGCACGGAGTACACCTGAAACACAAAGCAATGAGCACTCTTAACAGCTGACTGACAAAAGCAAACAATGATATATCAAAGGATAAATCTAATGCTTTGGAATAAAATCATAGGCATTTTTTTTTAAGGACACATTGCAAACAAATGGCGAAAAAGGAGGAAGTACACAAGAAACTGTGTAAAGGAGCTCAGCTGTGGCCGAAAATCAGCACTACTGATTGGACAACGCCACCACATACAAATATGGTTTAAACCATGACTGAGAGGTGGGGGTATTTGTTTTCATATTTACCACTGTAAATACATACCACTGCATTTTTAAACATGTCGGATAATTATTAAATTAGCATTATTTAGAGCCCCCCCACCCTAGAGTCTAAACAAACCGAACAAGATTTCTCTTTTTGCCTGTTTAGGTTGCACCAGGCAGACGTTTTCACACAGAATCAAGCACTCGGCATCAAACCCTGCATTGTAAGACGTTTATACAGTTAAGACTAAAAGAGATTAGGAAGGTTACTTATTGGTTTAGAGACCGATCGCTCTAGTCTGTCTAAATAGAGGCACTGGTGGCGGTGTACTTAAGGATTAAGCAGAAGCATCAAGCTCTTGTCGAGGATGTTTCTCTTAGACTTTGGTTGATCCCAGATGATCACGTCAGACTTGGTAACGCTTTAAAAACAAGCTCCCAAGTGAAAGGGAGTGGTTAGATGCATGCGTGTCTGCATCTGCACTCAATTCATGTACAGACCCGCACGTATACCCATACACACAGGCCGAAATCAAGACTGAATTGTACATTCTGATCTCTGAAAAATCACTCTCCCTCCATACCTTTGTCCTATTCTTTCGCTGCAATCCACAGGAAGTCAAAAATATACAGCCCAGAGAAGGTCCTATTGGAGGCTCTGAAAGCACCAGATCCTTTTCCTCCTTTGCATTTTTCTTTTTAAACCTCCAGAACTTAAAGGGGCTCCGTTCTTTTATTGTGTCCCCCCAGAATACGTTGAAAGGCCCTTCTTCAATCCTGTTGCTCCCCCTCTAAAGACCCTTTCAGTCCAGAAGTTGGGGGTGTTGCAACGTAGACCGGGGTTATTTTGGACGACACAATCAGGATGTATCTGCCGTCCTGATAAACTGAATGTCATGGTGTCCCTTTTCTCTATACACATGCTAATGCATCCCAATCAGTTCGGCAGTTGGAGAGTGTGGGCATTTGTTCAGGGAAGGACACCCGGGGATTGCTAGCTACACATCCCATCCCTCTCACAGTAGGGTGTGAGGGGAGTCTCACTAGCTCTCTGTTCAGTGCTCCTTCTGTCACCAGATGGTTGAAATTTGGGGGTGGATGGATGTACTTCTCCTTAAAGGTGTTATTGTTTGACAACTAGGCCTAGCTATAGCCCGATATGGGATGACTGACTTGCCTTCATTCAAGAGAAACAGAGCGACTGAAATGCAATCAAGCTACCTGCTGCTCCGTTTTTTTCCTTCTCCTTTTTCATATTCATTGGAGACTTCAGTTGCCGCCTCTCCTTCCCTCGTTTTTTTTTTCATTAGCATTCCAGAATGAATGATGATGATTCCTCCTCGCTTCCACCCAATGGGGTTAATTTTTTGTCAACAGACAATGCAACAGACTGCTTTCCTCAAGCTCTATGGGGAAATCCTGGCTGGAAAATAGGCTTGCGAAAAACTGTCCTTCTCGTTTCACTCTCCTACTCTGTCTCTGACATAGCACTGCCCGTAGCACTGGCGCTGGAGAGGATGGCTGCCATTTCATGGACTCTTATTCAACCGTGCCATTTTGTTAGTTTTTTACAATCACTTTTTGTAACTTATTTTGTACATAATGTTGCTGCTACTGTCTCTTATGACTGGAAAGAGCTTCTGTAAATCAGAACAGAGATTACTCACCTTGAACTGGACGAATAATCTCGTCCGATTCATTTTCTTTAATGAATCGGACGAGAAGGATTTACTCCAGACACCTGGCGAGGCCCTCATCCCCTTAAGTCGCAGGAGAAAAAGACTGAAGAGATATGTCGGAAAGAAATCTGGATGCCTTGTGAGGATCCGCCGACAATTGGCTAATCTGCCTTTGCCTTCCTGGCCAACGTACAATCGCTGGATAATAAATTGGACGAACTAAAAGCACATATCCTACCAACAGGACATTAACTGTAATATCTTAGGTTTCACTGAGTCGTGGCTGAACAATAATAATATAATATCTAAGGAAGTCTCACGGAGTGTCTCATGATAAGCTGTAGACCACACTATCTACTAAGAGTTTTCATATATAATCTTCTTAGCTGTCTACATACCACCACGAACTGATGCTGGCACTAAGACCGCACTCAATGAGCTGTATAACACCAAAAGAAAACAGGAAAACTCTCAGACAGAAGCGGCGCTCCTAGTGGCCGGAGACTTTAATGCAGAGAAACTTAAATCTGTTTTACCTCATTTCTATCAGCATGTTAAATGTGCAACCAGTGGGAAAACAACTCTAGACCACCTTTACTCAACACACAGAGATGTGTACAAAACTCGCCCTCCATTTGGCAAATCTGACCATAATTCTATCCTCCTCCTGATTCCTGTTTACATACAAAAATTAAAGCAGGAAGCTGCAGTGACTCGGTCAATAAAAAAAGTGTTCAGATGATGCAGATGCTAAGCTACAGGACTGTTTTGCTAGCACAGACTGGAATATCTACCGGGATTCTTCCAGTGGCATTGAGAAGCACACCACATCAGTCACTGGCTTCATTAATAAGTGCATCGATGACGTTGTTCCCACAGTGAATGTACGTACATACCCCAACCAGAAGCCATGGATTACATTCAACATCCACACTGAGCTAAAGGGTAGAGCTGCCGCTTTCAAGGAGTGGGACTCTAATCCGGAAGCTTACAAGAAATCCTGCTATGGCCTCCGACGAACCACCAACTAGGCAATGCGTCAATACTGGACTAAGATCAAATCGTACTACACTGGCTCCGACTCTCGTCAAATGTGTCAGGGCTTGCAAACTATTAGACGACAAAGAGAAAAACAGCTGAGAGCTGCCCAGTGACCCGAGCCTACCAGATGAGCTAAATTACTTCTATGCTCGCTTCAAGGCAAGTAACACTGAAACATGTATGAGAGGACCATCTGTTCCAGATGACTGTGTGATCATGCTCTCCGCAGCCGATTTAAACAAGTCAAAATTCACAAGGCCGCAGGGCCAGACGGATTGACAGAACGTGTACTCCAAGCATGCGCTGACAAACTGGCAAGTGTTTTCAACCCGTCCGAGTCTGTAATACCAACATGTTTCAAGCAGACCGCCATAGTTAATGAGCCCAAGAACACTAAGGTAACCTGCCTAAATGACTATCAACCCGTAGAACTCACGTCTGTAGCCATGAAGTGCTTTGAAAGGCTTGTCCATGGCTCACCAACACCATTATCCTAGAAACCCAAGACTCCAATTTGCATACCGCCCCAACAGATCCACAGATGATGCAATCACTATTGCACTCCACACTACCCTTTCACACCTGGATAAAAAGAACACCTATATAAGTTAAGAACCCTGGGACTTAACATCTCCCTCTGCAACTGGATCCTGGACTTCCTGATGGGCTGCCTCCAGGTGGTAAGGGTAGGTAACAACATATCCGCCATGCTGATCCTCAATATGGGGGCCCATCAGTGGTGTGTGCTCAGTCCCCTCCTTGACTCCCTGTTCCCTCACGGCCAGGCACGACTTTTACACCATCATTAAGTTTGCCGATGACACAACAGTGGTAGGCCTGATCACCAACAACGAGACAGCCTATAAGGGAGGAGGTCAGAGACCAGGCCGTGTGGTGCCAGGACAACAACGTGATCAAGACAAAGGAGATGATTGTGGACTCCAGGAAAAGGAGGACTGAGCACGCCCCCATTCTCATCGACAGGGCTATAGTGGAGCAGGTTGAGAGCTTCATGTTCCTTGGTGTCCACATCACCAACATACTAACATGGTCCAAGCACACCAAGACAGTCGTGAAGAGGGCACCACAAAACCTATTCCCGCCTCATGCCAAATCATTTCAGTCTCCTGAGTCCTCAGATCCTCAAAAGTTTCTACAGCTGCACCTTTGAGAGCATGGTGATGGTTGCATCACTGCCTGGTTTGGCAACTGCTCAGCCATCAGACCGCAAGATACTACAGAGGGTAGAGCGTGCGGTCCAGTACATCACTGGGGCCAAACCTCCTGCCATCCAGGACCTCTATACCAGGCGGTGTCAGAGGAAGGCCCTAAAAATTGTAAAAGAATCCAGCCACCCTAGTCATAGTTCTCTCTGCTACCCCATGGCAAGCGATACCGCATCGCAAAGTCTAGGTCCTTGAAGCTTCTAACAGCTTCTACCCCCAAGCCTTAAGACTATTGAACATCTAATCAAATGGCTACCTAGACTACTTGCACCCCCCCTCCTCTACGCTGCTGCTACTCTGTTATTATCTACGCTTAGTCACTTCAATAACTCTACCCACGTTATCTTGTCTAACCGGTGCCCTGCACATGGTTCTCCCTGTATATAGCCTTGGTATTGTTATTTTACTGCTACTCTTTTAATTATTTGTTACTTTTATTTTCAGGTATTTTTCTCTACTGCATTGTTGGTTAAGGGCTTGTAAGTAAGCATTTCAAGGTCTACACCTGTTGTATTCGGCACATATGACAAATAACATTTGATTTGATAAAATTAATATAGAAATGAAAGCGAACACAAAGGCTGTGTGCGTGCACATGGCTTCTCCTTCTATGTTTTGTTCACACCCTCCCATGTGCCCAGATTCAAAGTGTCTGCAACAGCAACAAGTTGGAAGAGCCCAAAACCAGCCGAGTTATGAGTGGCAACCCTCGTAAAACTGACAATCCTTGACTTCGGCGATGACATTTACAAAAATATCCTCCAACACTACTCAGCAAACTGGATGTAGTCTATCACAGTGCCATCTGTTTTATCACCAAAGCCCCATATGCCACCAACATCTGCAACCTGTATGCTCTCGTTGGCTGGCCCTCGCTACATATTCGTCACCAAACCCACTGGCTCCAGGTCATCTATAAGTCTTTGCTAGGTAAAGCCCCGCCTTATCTCAGCTCACTAGTCACCATAGCAACACCCACCCATAGCACACGCTCCAGAAGGTATATTTCACTGGTCATCCCCAAAGCCAACACCCCTTTGGCCGACTTTCCTTCCAGTTCTCTGCTGTCAAAGACTGGAACAAATTGCAAAAATGACTGAAGCTGGAGACTTATCTCCCTCAATAACTTTAAGCAACAGCTGTCAGAGCAGCTTACCGATCACTGCACCTGTACACAGCCCATCTGTAATAGCCCACCCAACTACCGCATCCCCATATTGTTATTTTTTTTGTTGCTCTTCTGCACCACAGTATCTCTACTTGCACATTATCATCTGCACATCTATCAATCCAGTGTTAATTGCGGCGGCAGGGTAGACTAGTCGTTAGAGCGTTGGACTAGTAACCGGAAGGTTGCAAGTTCAAACCCCCTAGCTGACAAGGTACACATCTGTCGTTCTGCCCCTGAACAGGCAGTTAACCCACTGTTCCTAGGCCGTCACTGAAAATAAGATTTTGTTCTTAACTGACTTGCCTAGTTAAATAAAGGTAAAATAAAAATAAAAAATGCTAAATTGTAATTATTTTGCCTTTATGGCCTATTTATTGTCTTCCCTCCCTAATCTTACTACATTTGCACACACTATACATAGATTTGTCTATTGTGTTATTGACTGTACGTTTGTTTATCCCATGTGTAACTGTTGTTTTTGTCGCACTGCTTTGCTTTATCTTGTCTCGGTCGCCGTTGTAAATGAGAACTTGTTCTCAACTGGCCTACCTGGTTAAATAAAGGTGAAAAAAAACTAAATGAACTGATGGCTGACCCTTTTCTTTTGTGTTTCTTGTTACTCAGCTAACAGTTACCATCACGCAGAGACATTTGTCCACAGGCCTGTGTATGCTGTTAACATCATATTGGTTTGGTGATGATGAGGTCCTACTACTGTTTTCCTCGCTTTTGTCTGTAAGACGAGTGGTAAGATGCAGTGACACAGTAAACAGTCTTATCTCGAGCACCGGTCCTTTCCAAACAATGCCTGACTAATCTGCTCGCCTTTTAATCTGCATCTTTAGGCTCACCTGTTGTCCATTTACTCAGTCTCATTCCAGACCATGTCCCCTTCACAAACATGGCCTTTTCCCTCTCAACCTGGTTCTGAGAGACTGCCGTATATGCTGGTCTTGTCTTCAACTCATATTTTAAAAATTATGCTCTCAATGATTTGATGCTGCCTTTCAGGTGATTTTTGTCATTTTTTTTCCCAACGATTTGCATACATTTAAGACATCTCTTGAAGAGTCTAGTGCTTCCATAATGGCCCTCCAGGACTGAGTTTGGGTTCAGTGTTTCGTATGCTGAAGTTAACAAAAAAGAAAAGGGGAATGCATGGAGCATGATTGAGCCTTTTTATAGATAGACACAGCAACAGTCTGCAGTTGAAAGGTTTTGGTTCTTGGCCATCCCATCCTTGTGCTATATGTAGGAAACTCGTCCCAAGTTGTTTGGTAATGACACAGTCACATCCCCGTCTGGTCCTTAGCCTCGAAGAGTGGCATTGTTGCATGCTGCAAGGCATATGGTAGGTATTACTTTAAAAGTTAGAATTTAGAATAACTGAGCCTTAGCACACTTAATTGCCCCCGAATTCCAAGGCTTGCTCTTAAGGGAAAGAAGGAGAACAACGTGGGAGTGTTTCCCAGCATGAGAAGTCCAGATGGGGGAGTTGAACAAAATGTCAGACCCCCTAAATGAAACAAACAAAAGTCAACATTGTCCTAGTCCAGCAGTTCCATCTCAGCTGGAGCTCCTTGCATGGGCTCGATGTGATCGAGCCTGGAGCACCATGTTGCTAATCAAACAACAGCCCGACATACAGTTCCCATAAATCCCATAACTTGTTTAAAGATGTCATCAGTGCTTTATCTATGCAAACAAAAAAAACATATATTGGTTCCATGTGGCAGCTTGCCTAGAGCTCAGCTGTGAAGGGTTATGTTGGCTGGGGGGGTAGGATCACAGGTTGAAAAGGGCTTCTGGTGCATTCTGGCATTGATTTATTTGAACAGCTGATCCAAGTCAACTGGGCCAGTCAGCAGAGCCAGAGCATGGCCATCCCACTTTCAAAAAAACTCAACGAGAGCTTTATTGGCAGCCCTTAACGTTGACCTCTTGGTTTGCCAAAAAACTGCTAGAGATTGCTGACATAGGCTGATTGAAAGTAATGATACAGTACTTTATACTCCAACATGGATAGCTATACCATATACGTTTAGGATATGGAAGAGCAACCACTGTGAAAATCCAATAAACATGCAACCTGTAACTTTGTCATTTCAGCCAGCTCAGCCCAGTTTTGCCCACCGGGGAGTAGTGATATGAAAATGGATTTTTCAGATTGTTGTCTTAGAAAAAATATTTTACTTAATCACTTGAATATACTGGATGTACTGACACAGTCAACTATCTCCTTACTTCTCATCTCACTCATCACAGACTATATGGGCCTAATTCAGTAACAGCTTGCCATAAAAAAAAGCTACTACATGTACACATGTTATTTTTTACACTAAAAGCATCCATGTGAGGGGGGTCTACTTTGTACATCTCCAGTACCCAAGACCATTAGTTTGTGATTTTATGTGGCTATTGGGGCAAAGGCATATTTACTCAATGCTACTATGATCTCAAGTAGCTCAGGGTAGGTGCTGAGGGGTATACTACAAAGCAGGATCACTGCTTTAGCCAACTAACTTTTATAAACAACCATATACAGTGCCTTGCGAAAGTATTCGGCCCCCTTGAACTTTGCGACCTTTTGCCACATTTCAGGCTTCAAACATAAAAGATATAAAACTGTATTTTTTGTGTGAAGAATCAACAACAAGTGGGACACACTTGCACCTGTGTGTAATCAAGTCTCCGTATAAATGCACCTGCACTGTGATAGTCTCAGAGGTCCGTTAAAAGCGCAGAGAGCATCATGAAGAACAAGGAACACACCAGGCAGGTCCGAGATACTGTTGTGAAGAAGTTTAAAGCCGGATTTGGATACAAAAAGATTTCCCAAGCTTTAAACATCCCAAGGAGCACTGTGCAAGCGATAATATTGAAATGGAAGGAGTATCAGACCACTGCAAATCTACCAAGACCTGGCCGTCCCTCTAAACTTTCAGCTCATACAAGGAGAAGACTGATCAGAGATGCAGCCAAGAGGCCCATGATCACTCTGGATGAACTGCAGAGATCTACAGCTGAGGTGGGAGACTCTGTCCATCGGACAACAATCAGTTGTATATTGCACAAATCTGGCCTTTATGGAAGAGTGGCAAGAAGAAAGCCATTTCTTAAAGATATCCATAAAAAGTGTTGTTTAAAGTTTGCCACAAGCCACCTGGGAGACACACCAAACATGTGGAAGAAGGTGCTCTGGTCAGATGAAACCAAAATTGAACTTTTTGGCAACAATGCAAAATGTTATGTTTGGTGTAAAAGCAACACAGCTCATCACCCTGAACACACCATCCCCACTGTCAAACATGGTGGTGGCAGCATCATGGTTTGGGCCTGCTTTTCTTCAGCAGGGACAGGGAAGATGGTTAAAATTGATGGGAAGATGGATGGAGCCAAATACAGGACCATTCTGGAAGAAAACCTGATGGAGTCTGCAAAAGACCTGAGACTGGGACGGAGATTTGTCTTCCAACAAGACAATGATCCAAAACATAAAGCAAAATCTACAATGGAATGGTTCAAAAATAAACATATCCAGGTGTTAGAATGGCCAAGTCAAGACCTGAATCCAATTGAGAATCTGTGGAAAGAACTGAAAACTGCTGTTCACAAATGCTCTCCATCCAACCTCACTGAGCTCGAGCTGTTTTGCAAGGAGGAATGGGAAAAAATGTCAGTCTCTCGATGTGCAAAACTAATAGAGACATACCCCAAGCGACTTACAGCTGTAATCGCAGCAAAAGGTGGCGCTACAAAGTATTAACTTAAGGGGGCTGAATAATTTTGCACGCCCAATTATTCAGTTTTTGATTTGTTAAAAAAGTTTGAGATATCCAATAAATGTCGTTCCACTTCATGATTGTGTCCCACTTGTTGTTGATTCTTCTTCAGTTTTATATATTTTATGTTTGAAGCCTGAAATGTGGCAAAAGGTCGCAAAGTTCAAGGGGGCCGAATACTTTCGCAAGGCACTGTATAACTAGATTTTCTGGTTAATAAATCTAAACATGTTTTATTTTTTGGGGTGGATCAGCTTAATATTGCGGCAAAATTGTTGCTTCCATCAATGCAATTCTCTGAAATTCTCATTCCCAATCCCCCATATATTTTTGGGGTAAATATATATAGGTTTGCTATTTTATATATACAGTATATCACAAAAGTGAGTACACCCCTCACATTTTTGTAAATTAATATATCTTTAAATGTGACAACACTGAAGAAATGACACATTGCTACAATGTAAAGTAGTGAGTGTACAGCTTGTATAACAGTGTAAATTTTTCTGTCCCCTCAAAATAATTCAATACACAGCCATTAATGCCTAAACTGCTGGCAACAAAAGTGAGTACACCCCTAAGTGAAATGTCCAAATTGGGCCCAAAGTGTCAATATTTAGTGTGGCCACCATCATTTTCCAGCACTGCCTTAGCCCTCTTGGGCATGGAGTTCCCCAGAGTTTCACAGGTTGCCACTGGAGTCCTCTTCCACTCCTCCATGACCACATCACGGATCTGGTGGATGTTAGAGACCTTGCACCCCTCCGCCTTCCGTTTGAGGATGCCCCACAGATGCTCAATAGGGTTTAGGTCTGGAGACATGCTTGGCCAGTCCATCACCTTTACCCTCAGCTTCTTTAGCAAGGCAGTGGTCGTCTTGGGGTCATTATCATGTTGGAATATTGTCCTGCGACCCAGTCTCCGAAGGGAGGGGGATCATGCTCTGCTTCAGTATGTCACAGTACATGTTCGCATTCATGGTTACCTCAATGAACTGTAACTCCCCAGTGCCGGCAGCCTTCATGCAGCCCCAGACCATGGCACTCCCACCAGCATGCTTGACTGTAGGCAAGACACACTTGTCTTTGTACTCCTCACCTGGTTGCCGCCACACACGCTTGACACCATCTGAACCAAATGTGTTTATCTTGGTCTCATCAGACCACAGGACATGGTTCCAGTAATCCATGTCCTTAGTCTGCTTGTCTTCAGCAAACTGTTTGCGGGCTTTCCTCTTTAGGAGAGGCTTCCTTCTGGGACGACAGACCAATTTGATGCAGTGTACGGCGTATGGTCTGAGCACTGACAGGCTCACCCCCCACCCCTTCAACCTCTGCAGCAATGCTGGCAGCACTCATACGTCTATTTCCCAAAGACAACCTCTGGATATGACACTGAGCACGTGCACTCAACTTCTTTGGTCGACCATGGCGGGGCCTGTTCTGAGTGGAACCTGTCCAGTTAAACCGCTGTATGGTCTTGGCCACCGTGCTGCAGCTCAGTTTCAGGGTCTTGGCAATCTTCTTATTGCCCAGGCCATCTTTATGTAGAGCAACTATTTTTTTGCAGATCCTCAGAGAGTTCTTTGCCATGAGGTGCCATGTTGAACTTCCAGTGACCAGTCAGTATGAGGGAGTGTGAGAGTGATGACACAAAATTTAACACGCCTGCTCCCCATTCACACCTGAGACCTTGTAACACTAACGAGTCACATGACACCGGGGAGGGAAAATGGCTAATTGGGCCCAATTTGGACATTTTTACTTAGGAGTGTACTCATTTTTGTTACCAGCAGTTTAGACATTAATGGAGTTATTTTGAGGGGACAGCAAATTTACACTGTTATACAAGCTGTACACTCACTACTTTACATTGTAGCAAAGTGTAATTTCTTCAGTGTTGTCACATGAAAAGATATACTCAAATATTTACAAAAATGTGAGGGGTGTACTCACTTTTGTGACATACTGTGTATATACAGTGGAGAGAACAAGTATTTGATACACTGCCAATTTTGTATCATAGGTACACTTCAACCGTGAGAGACGGAATCTAAAACAAAAAACCTGAAAATCACATTGTATGATTTTTAAGTAATTAATTTGCAAGTCAAATACTTGTTCTCCACACTGTATATGCCCATACATTTGCATACATAAACATTCATATACATAATTTTTTTTGAATATACCTTTATTATTCACCGCAAACCCCACCACCCTTCCCCCAATTGGAGCAAACTAATAAACAACAACACTCAGGCTTCTACCTTCAGTCCATACATCTTATACACCTTTTTACAAACAATCTATTTTACAATAGTTATCTTGTTTGTTTTTAGTCCATCCTCTTTTTCTGATGTCCATCCAGTTTGATTTCCATTTGCAACTGTGCCATTTAACAATATTTCTGAAACTATATACATTTTACAGACCCTGTATGTTTTACATTGGTTATCTTGTTATTAGTCCCACCCTTCAGCTCCATTCAACCCCACCCATCTGTCTCCCAACACCATCCTCTTTGGATTTCTATTTGCCATACATTTTTCAACATTGCTGTGATGCTTCACAAAAGTTCTGATCCTTTCTATTCTCATAGCTTCTGCAGATTGTAAATTAAAGGTAAACATTTTTGCTAAAATAGTTATTATATTATTGATTGACTATGGCTTTTCAAATCACCCAGTATTGCTATCTGCAGCGTTTAGTTCTAGGCAAATATTGCAATTCTTCAGCCATTCCTGGACCTGTGACCAAAAACGGGCTTGATCCTCTGAGGCCGTGGAAGGATTCTAATTGTGGTTTTAAAAGAAAACATGAATCATCAGCGTACAATGACACCTTCGTTTTTAAGCCCTGGATTTCTAATCCCTTAATATTATTGTTGGATCTCATTTTAATAGCTAAGATTTCGATGACGATAATAAATAGATATGCCGATAGTGGACAACCTTGTTTTACGCCTCTTGACAGTTTAAAACTTTCTGAGATGTAGCAATTATTTACTATTTTACGCCTAGGGTTACTTTACATAACTTTAACCCATTTTATAAGAGATTCCCCAAAATTGAAATATTCTAGGCATTTATATATAAACTCCAGTCATACTTTATCAATAGCCTTTTCAAAATCGGCTATGAAAACCAGACCTGGTGTCCCCGATATTTCATAGTATTCTATTGTTTCCCGTACTTGTCTTATATTATCTCCAATGTATTTTCCATGTAAAAAACCTGTCTGATTAGGATGAATAATATTTGACAATATTTTTTAAATTCTATGCGCCAAGCATTTTGCTAGGATTTTTGCATCAGAACACTGAAGTGTAAGAGGCCTCCAATTTTTTTTATGGATTGGATATTTATATATACCACTTGGGTCCTGTTTCAGTAATAATGATGTCAGACCTTCTTTTGCGTGTCCGATAATCTACCATTATATGGGAGTGGTTAAAACATGCTAATAGTGGTCCTCTGTGTATATCAAAAAAAGAATTTTACATTATTATTAGGAAAAAATCCATACAATTAGCATCGGTTAGTGGAGATGGAGGAGAGTGAAATGAAAACATATCCTTAAAGTACTTTACTTCCTCTTTCATAATATATTTTGGTGAATCATGCGTGACTCCATTTTTAACAAGTTTCAATAAAAACAATTTGATAGCATTTCTATATTGAAGATTGAAAAAGATTTTGGTGCATTTTTCCCCATATTCCATCCAGTTCGCTTTATTTGTATAATATATTGCACTGTATCTTGTCTTGAATAAGTTCCTCCATTTCTTTTTGTTTTTCCTCTAACGTATTCTGTGTCGCTATGGTACAGTTGTTATTGCTATCTAACTGTACTGTTAGTCCTTCAATTTCCTTTGTTAATATCGACTCTTAATCTAAATTGCTTTTGTTTTATAGATGAGAACTGAATTTCATGGCCTCTAAAGGCACATTTTAAGTGTCCCATACAATAAATGGATCTGTTGTACCTAGGTTATGTCTGACAAAGTCAGTTAAACTTATTTAGTGTTTTTTTTTGTTACGTCAATTAAACCATACCCATTTCAAATTATTAAAAAAATATTTAGAAAAGTTAGCTGGCCTGTTTATATAGTAAACAGAGAGACCAGCAGAAGAGGAAATAGCCACAACAATAACAAAACTAATGTTAATGTCCAGATGCACTATCCTCCCCACAACCCACCCATATGTGCCTCCCTGGAACCTTCCCAGGGGTCCGTCTTTCATTTAGCTCCTGCAGAGCCATCAGTGTTTACATTCACTTCCTTGATGTCTGCATTTCCTCTCTTTTTGTTTATTTATGGCCTTTCTCCATACCTTCATTTGGCCCACCTACCACTACCACCGCTGCCCCTCTTCACTAGCTACAGCCCCACAACTAAACAGCCGCACAGTGTTCTCGATGGCTGACCAACCTCTCCCACCCCCCAACCAACCTGCCTTCTTGAGGGACTAGTCATTTTAAAGTAAACACACACTGATTTGTCTCTGCTTCAGGAAATCAAACGTACGCATGTATGTCGTGGTGGAGTGCATATCGGAGGACCGCACTGGAATGTGTATGTGAACTGATCCCCCCCACCCCATCCTGCCTGCCTCCGCTTGGAATAAATCCTGGAGAAACTTCCCCTGGCATGGAATGCATTAGGCCCTGTGACTGGGAGTATCTCGTAGTTCTTCCAGGGGCTTAGAATGCCTGGGTACTTAGGCTAGTGCACCTAACAAGGCAAAGCAGACAAGCAGTGGGAAGATGGATGGGGTCCCTGCTATCTTAGCTCTGTCTTATTGATGTGTGAGGTTATGTGAATGCCAGGGTGGGTTGCCAGTTAATGGGATGCACCCATGTACGGTGTTGGAAGCAGGCTAGACGCCCTTGTTTTCTTGCCCCTTGGTTTGGATACGGGCCCAGTCAGCAGTTGGAGACACGTGAGCCCATTGATTCGAAGGTTTCAAGGCATATTGCGGCCAATCCCTTGGTGTGAATTTGGATCTCAATTTGAATCCCCCCCCCCCCCTCCAAATATATACAGTATGTTTTACTTTCCTGAATATTTTTTAATGGTAAAGATAAAGCTCACATTGTCAAGTAGAACAAAGGAATGATGGGGTTGTCTGTCTGTCTTTGGGGGTTTTGGAACTGGCTGCAAAGCTTCCACTGCTCACTGACCTCCTTTCTCTGTCATTTTTTTTGTTGCCCACCTCATTAGAGGAGGACAAAAAAAATCTGATACCGATTAATCGGCCGATTTTTTTTGCACTGCTTTTCTCTGCCATCTGTAAAACACACACACACACACACACACACACACACACACACACACACACACACACACACACAGCTCTGAAGTGACAATGACTCTGAAGCGTCTGCTTAGGAGACAAATAATCTCAACTGTTTGAATAAAATAGAGTTTAAGTTACCTGTGATGAATGTTGAAAACAAAAACTGTAATTTCTATATGCAGGAAATCCTATTTTAATAATGGACACGGTAAGAATTGACTACCAAAGTGCGAGTCATAATTCCCATGACACCTTCTAGCAAAATCTGAAAAGCGGTTCCTTCATTCATTTATTCCATAGGATATTTTTAGATTCAATTAAAATAAGGTCTGTGTTTCATGTAGGCTTACACCACCTTGCCAATTTTATAACTGTGTAGATATCCATAGGACAAGGTAACTCTGATCAATATTGGCTAAATATAAGCAAAGATCTTTTTTTTTTGTAGAGTGGATTGATGAAAATATTTTGACAAACGTTACCTTATCCTAGTGGGATTTACACGGATATCAAAACGCCAAGGCGGTTTAAGCCTGAACGAAACACAGACCTTATTTGAAGTAGATCAAGGCATTCTGTATGGAAGACATGAACAGTAAAATAACGAAGGAACCCCTTTCAAGTTCAGCCGCAAGTCATTACAGGAATTATGACGCGTCGACTATTTCTCTCTAAACCATATACCTTTGACTATTACGAGACCGCTGCTGCCTACCACCCCTCAGTCAGACTGCTCTATCAAATATCAAATCATAGACTTAACTATAATAAACACACAGAAATACGAGCCTTAGGTCAAATCCGGAAACTATCACCTCGAAAACAAAACGTTTATTCCGTTCCGTATTTTATCTAACGGCTGGCATCCATGAGTCTAAATATTGCACAACCTTCAATGTTATGTCATAATAGAGCCCAGGCGGCCCAAACTGTTGCATATACCCTGACTTTGCGTGCAATGAACGCAAGAGAAGTGACACAATTTCACCTGGTTAATATTGCCTGCTAACCTGGATTTATTTTAGCTAAATATGCAGGTTAAAAAAAAAATATACTTGTGTATTGATTTTAAGAAAGGCATCGATGTTTATGGTGCACATTGGTGCAACGACAGTCGATTGATTTGTTTTTTATAAGATAAGTTTAATGCTAGCTAGCAACTTACCCTGGCTTACTGCATTCGCATAACAGGCGGGCTCCTCGTGAGGCAGGTGGTTAGAGCGTCGGTCTAGTTAACTGTGAGGTTGCAAGGTTGGATCCCCCAAGCTGACAAGGTTCTGCCTCATTCCTAGGCCGTCATTGAAAATAAGAATGTGTTCTTAACTGACTTGCCTAGTTAAATAAAGATTAAGTAAAAGGTGTAAAAATATATATATATATATAATTTCCGATAGTTATGAAAACTTGAAATCGGCCATTCCGATTAATCGGTCGACCTCTACACCTCATCATACTTTAAAGTGGAGGTCTATCTGCCTTTCCTAATCTTTACCTAGTGTTCCCGAAGGACATCGCCACTTGCGCTTGTTCCCGTGGTTAATGAAGTGTGATGATACAGGGACTGCATGAGCATTTCCAAAATGTCACTGAATAACTGAATTTGAACTGTAGTACTGCAAACAATAGCTTAATCACATAGGAAAATAGCTCAAGTACAATGTCCAGATCACACGCAAATCTATAGTTCAGTGTAACAGTATGTCAAATGGGTTTGAGCCATACAGACAGACATAACAAGTACAAACCTCTGCAGCCAGCAATGCGTTAGGCCTGGCTCATTTCTAGATGCCACACACCATTAATCTCAAAATCTCCCAAATCACAGAATCCAATACCCAGTACTGACATCGACTTCACTGTACCCCAGTCAGGGTAGATAGTGTCCGTTCTATAGATTTAAACCAAAACAACACTACTCTGCCTCCCAGCCAAATGTTGCTCCCATGTCACTACCCTAACATTTGCACTGTTCCCTCATTTGATTACCATTATGTTTGGGTGAGTGGCCAGCTCTGTGTGCCCCGCTGGTGGAACCAACTGTAGCGCACATCGGTTCTGTCATTAACCAGCAGTGGTGAGACTGTAGCCTACATTCAGGCTGACGTTTGATGGACGGTGTCGCCCGTTCATTTGTGACCACGTTTGTATGTTTAAAAAAAAACATATTATAAATCCCCCCCCCCCTTTTTAGATGGTCTTATTTTAAAGACCATCTAGGGACAATGTTCATGCAATTTATCTGACTCTTGGTAATTACTATGTGTTTATTGCAGTTTATTGCAACGCTTACTAGAGTGCTATGTGCTGTTTTTAAATGTATTTTTAATTTGAGACATATTACAACACAAACTTTGACATATTGAAGAATCAAGCATCCGATGCAGTGCACCATCATACTTTAGCTTGTCCTAACTTCCAGAATCAGTCAGACCCTACTGCAGCATCAGTCGGGCCTTTGATGGCCAATGGGAAGTATACATACTGATATGTAAAGCAGCATGAACTTGTACTTCTAAACCATATCCACTTAATTCGGCTTTGTAGATCAGACAACTGACTCAAGCCTCAGAACCAAAGTTGTCTTCTTTTGCCGAGGCAGGAACCTTTCAGAAGATTCCTGACGAGTACTGAAGGGGGAAGAAAGTATGTCACACGCTGTTTTCATCTCACGCTTTCATGATCTGTTTGCTCTCAAGCAGTCGGACATTAAGGCCATGCATTTAATGAGGGCTCTTTTCTCACTTTGATCTCCTCCTCATTTTATTGGGGTGTTTTTAATAATGGAGCAGGGCGTCATTGGCATCGGTTGCTGCATCTTGGGCCCCCTCAGTGTTCCGGGTCCAATCATAGCACGGCTGCCTCTGTAGTGAATAACTTTTACACCTTGATGTTATGACTGCTCAACGCTCGTTTTAAACAGCCGTCTGTTAGAGGTGTCTCTACAGTGATTAGTGTGCAATGGTCTGTCTGGCTCTTGCTAAGAGTGTTGATTTTATAATCTAGTCAGTGAAGGTCTATGGTGTTTGAATGGATGTGGCACTTTCAAAAGTATCCTATAACAAATTCAAAAAACCCATGTTACTTTATTCTAGTTATCATACTCTTTATTTATTCAATTTTTTTTACACTAAGGTAACCTTAAAGTTCAAATGAGCATCCAATCAGAACCATTTAACATTCAATACAATGAGGCAAAAGAGAGATGAAAGGATAAGGCCTCTGTTTATCCTCAAAGGGTAGGGGGACTATTCCGTCTGGTCAAAGTTTTGGGGCCCATCTAAAGATCGTGCACTGCTTTTGACCCGGGACTATGTAGGGAATAGGGTGCCATTTGGGACATATTCAGACTGGTATTTTCCAACATGGTATTAATATACCCCCTGGTGTTAAATCTGTTGATGTTTACTATAGGAAATGATGAATTATGGATATTCAAATCTGGTAAGGATATACATTTGTCCTTGTTCACAAATATTGTAGCCGGTTTTGAAATAAATCCTCTGAATAATGCAACTACCTTAACATAAACATACTCCCTCCACTCTTTAAAAAAAAATTTAATAAGGGCAATTCCACAGTAATGTTGTCATTTCTAATTAGTAACACTTTCAAATGCATACAGTACTTATCAGGAAGGTTGAAATGTTGGTCACATGTTCACACGGTTAATCACATTCCAAGATGACTAACCAAATACTGGTTAATATTGACAGTTATACTGTTTTCCGAAATCCTGCCCTCCACAACTAACATTTTAATGACTCCACAGTCCAGAGGCAGTGTGACAAACAGTTTACTTTGAGAGTGATAGGATGATTCGTATCATATGACATTGTTACTCTTCTGTAAGACCTAGGAGGCATTACTTGTTTTTGCATAGGCTGTGTGGCATGTTACATTAATACAGATCAGATAACTGCGATAAATCTTTCAAATTCAACAAGGTTGTGGGCCATTTACAGCCATGTAGCTTGCAGCACCTAGAGACATGAAATAATTCATTCTAAATGATTGCAAATGAGCCTTTGAACTTGAAAAGGCCATTAATCTTTCAGCCACACCATTCCCAATGTGTTAAAAGCTGCCAAAAACCCCATCAACGCAATACATGTATTTTGTTCTAATATTGGTACATGGACATTGTTTGTAGGCCCTCGGTCCGATTAATTAAACCGAAATAGCTATGACAATTGATGTTCGTTGTGTTTAGGCCTTTGTACAAATTGTTGAAATGCAATTTTAGTTCTGTTTTTATTTTTGATGTTATAATTGAATGAAATTAACCATGTTATGTTTCTCACTTTTTAAGATCTGAATCCACAAAGGATCACCATGTGCCGGTCATTGGCTTGATGTGGACCAGGAAAGGATCTTCACCTTCTATGCTGCACTGGCCTTCAGAGACCCAAGCAGATCTGTCAAGCTAATCATTTTCTATGGATTATGGACCTGGCGAAGTGAAACCCCAGATTTGGGTTTTTGCCTAGTACTACCTGATCGCAGTTTCCAGAGCAAATGGCTTGTATTGGAAACCAGTCATGAAATTTGGGACTGTAAGGTACCTGCGCCTAGCCTCTGGACTGAGGACGTAGCGCATCTTGCTGGAGTAGCTGGTGAACCAAAGGCTCCAATCATTTGATGCAGTCGGATAACCTGTTCAACAAGAAACTACAAGCGTTAAAGGGGCCCATGGGACCTCCAAATGCCAACGTGCAAGGAACTCCAGCCATGCCCAAGATGGGTGTCCGGGCGAGGGTGTCAGACTGGCCCCAGCGAAAGGACGGCTGGGAGTCACAACCTCCACCACGCTATGACAGCCTGGTGCCGACCTTCCAGAAGGGACCGTCAAATCTTAGCACAGAGGTCATCCTCCAAAAGAACCAGGAGTTACTCAGTGCCGAGTTCCCAGAGACCAAGTATCCGCTGTGTGACCTCCTGAGCCACTCTCCCATGAAGGGCTTCCCTGGGATCAAGAGGAGCAACAGCGAGGTCACCATTAGTGACATCGGCGCCGAAGACTTGGATCACACCACCATCAACCCCAACACTGGGGCCACCTTGCGCCGTGAGTATGGCAGCACGTCCTCTCTCGACAAGCAGAGTCTGTCCGGCGCCAGCGAAGGCCTTGTGGGAACCCTGAGGGGCTACCACATGGAGGACCGCTCGGACCAACCCCGCATGCCTCCTCCACAGAGTTTCCCGGAGCTGCTGCGTCTCAACACCACCCTGTCACCCAGCCTACAGACGGCCGCCCAGATCGCGCGAGGCGACATTGTCTGCATCCCGGGCTACGACTACGTGGACAGCTCCCTGCTCTACAGCCGTGAGCGGGAGAAGTCCTTCATCCAACGCATGAAGGCGGAGAAGGCCGACACCTCCATCTTCCGGAGGCTGCGGAATGTGAAGAGCGAGGGCGAGTACCTGGACCAGGAGTACGGAGGGCGCTTCGGAAGGCCCCTGAGCTTCCAGAAGTGCTTTGCCCACTACGATGTGCAGAGCGTCCTCTTCAACATCAGCGAGGCGGTGGCCAACCGCGCTGACCTGGGTCGCAGGAAGAACACTACCACTGGGGCATCGGCTGCCTCTCAGTGCCAGGTGCCGGCTTCTGGGCTGGGAGACAGCGCCACGCCCATGCCCATCTGTGAGTCACCCGTAGGCAGCTGCGAGGACCTGGGCCACAAGGCCAGCATGGACGCAGATGAAGGGGATGGGAAGAGCAATACCCTGGTGCTTAGCTGTCCGTACTTCCGTAACGAGACTGGTGGGGAGGGCGAGAGGAAGGTGGCCCTGAGCAAAGCCAGCAGCGCCAGCTATGGGAGCGGAGACTATGCTGCTAACTATGGGGGTGGAGGACAAGGCTACTCTGTGGAATCATCGCTCAGCACCCGGTGCACCAACGCAGGGGTGTCGGTGCTCGAGGTGCCAAGGGAGAGCCAGGCTTTCCACAGGGACATGTACAAGCGCTACATAATCGAACACATTGACCAAGGTGCTTACTACTACCACAAGTACTTTTACAATAAAGGTAAGAGAGGCATTGATTACCTCCTAATACGAAATTGTTTCCTTACTATAATGTACTGTAGCAACTTAAAGAAAAAGCCAGATGGGGCTTTTCAGTTTTTCAAGTTCATTTACGATGTGCTTTGCAGTGTTTACAAATGCACAACGTTTGCAGACACGCCATAGTCTGGCCATGTGTAGCTAAATGTTGCTGAAAATCTATGACCTGCTCATTGAATGAGGAAAGAATTTACTGGAGTAGACGTCAACATGATACCTGATACATGTAAAAATCTGCAATTTTCCACTCTGCTTTTTGGATGGCATAAGTGTAGCTTGTTTGTTGACCATACCTTCTGGGCACTTAAAGGCACTTAAATGTCGCTTATATGTCAGTGATTGACATTGCCTTAGATGACTATAGTCACGGTTGAGTCACCGCAGTGCAGTAGTTTTTCCCTCTACATTTGTCAGTATACATAGGTTGAAAATAAATTCACATTAGCCATATGAATATCCACATCAAACCCAAGATGTTGCTAATAGCTTTTTTCAGCCATTTTACAGACTTGAGCTAAACTTGAAGATGGGCGATTTCACGCCAGCTTAGTTGGAAAATATTTTTTTGTGTCTCAGATTGTTCTGGCAATTCTCACAAACTTCATTGGGAGGAAGAATGTTTGACATGCATTTTACATTTTGTATCGCAATCATGAAAAAATCATGATGAAAGTGGCCATTTTAGGCCTATTTTAGACCTTTATATGCCTCCTGTAAGACCTTATGATCTGTGATCCTGACATGATACAGACAACATCTTGGTGTCAACATACTCCTTATAACCATGTTTCCATCCACACTTTTTATGCGAGTAAAGTCATACCGTATAAAAATCATGACAGCAATGATGGAAACAGGAAGTTTCATTATTATTTTAGAAAGGCAGACGGATAAATTGTTGGTTCGACATGGTGGGATCTTTGATAACAAGGCCTGATCGGTGGCGTGCTGCAGAGATGGTTGTCCTTCTGGAAGGTTCTCCCACCTTCACAGAGGAGCTCTGTCAGAGTGACCATCGGGTTCTTGGTCACCTCCCTGACCAAGGCCCTTCTCCCCTGATTGCTCAGTTTGGCCAGGCGGCCAGCTCTAGGAAGAGTCTTGGTTAAGAATGATGGAGGCCACTGTGTTCTTGGGGACCTTCAATGTTTTGATACCCTTTCCTGGATCTGTGCTTCAACTCTACGGCCAATTCCTACAAACTCATGGCTTGTTTTTTGCTCTGACATGCACTTTCAACTGTGGGACCTTTCTACATTATGTCCAATCAATTGAATTTACCACAGGTGTACTCCAATCAAGTTGTAGAAACTTCTCAAGGATGATCAATGGAAACAGGATGCACCTGAGCTCAATTTCTAGTCTTGTAGCAAAGGGTTTGAATACTTATGTAAATAATGTATTTCTGTTTTTATTTTTAATCCATTTGTCAAAACTTTCTACAAACCTGTTTTCAATTATGTCCTTATGGGGTATTGTGTGTAGATTTGTATTTTATTTTTCTTTCCTTTCCAGTTAAGAACAAATTCTTATTTTCAATGACGGCCTAGGAACAGTGGGTTAACTGCCTTGTTCAGGGGCAGAACGACAGATTTTCACCTTGTCAGCTCGGGGATTCGATCTTGCAACCTTTCGGTTACTAGTCCAACGCTCTAACCACTAGGCTAACTGCCGCCCCAATTGAGGGACGTTTTTTATTTAATCAATTTTAGAGTAAGGCTGTAACAAAATGTGGGAATGTGCTGTATAGTTTATAAATAATATAGACCATTGAAGCTCTTTTGGGATTTTTGTTGTTGTGGGAAAACAAACTACATACACTGCTCGTCAAACATCTTAAAATGGAGTTGGTCGCCCATTTTCTGCTGTAACAGCCTCCACTCTTTTGGGAAGGCTTTCCACTAAATGTTGGAACATTGCTGCCGGGACTTGCTTCCATTCAACCACGAGCTGTGGGGTTGGGCACTGATGTTGGGTGATTAGGTCTGGCTTGCCGTCGACGTTCCAATTCATTGTGAGCTTGTGTGGCCTACCACTTCGCGGCTGAGCCGTTGATGCTCCTAGATGTTTCCATTTCACAATAACAGCACTTAAAGTTGACCGGGGCAGCTCTAGCAGGATAGAAATTTGATGTAAAGGTGGCATCCTACAACGGTGCTGAGCTCTTCATTATACTGCCAATGCTTGTCTATGGAGATTGCATGGCTGTGTGTTTGATTTTTACCCGTGTCAGCTATGGGTCTGGCTGAAATGGTTGAATCCACAAATTTGAAGATGCGTCCACATACTTTTGGTTATATATATAGGTAGTGTACTTGACTAAATGACTAAAACCACATCGCAACTGTGTAGACTTGTTAATAGGCCTACATTTATACACTTTCTTGACTTTGTCCAGCTTGCTAATAATCACATAAGTTAAAGCTAGACAGTCAGGGAGTACATTTTGACAGAGGAAATTGAACACATTTCCAGTGCAGCCTGCCGGACCTCGTTGAAATCCGAATGTGGCCCCCGGGGCAAAATTAATTTGACACCCCTAGTCCTCACCTTTTATTTACCTTTTCAACACTTTCTACTTATGTTTATTGTTATGCACTTCATTTTAGGGATGAATTTAATGAAACCCGTACTGAAGTTAACTACAAAGACTGTTTTTCCTACAGTGTAGGTTTCGGGCAGTGCTGGTTTCAGTCTGTGCAGGTTTTATTGAGATGAGCCTGTAGTTACATGTCTTTTCGAACCCTGCAAGGTCATATGCCTACATGTCAATTCATCAGTAAAGGGAGCATTACTACATGAATTGTATCTGTCTACTCATTGATTTATTGCTACACTAGGTTAAGGCATATCTCTTTATGGGTTAGCAATGTCAGTGGGTCCATGTATTTGGTGAATTTGATCTACTTTTCTGGCTTTGCTAGTGTTATAATCTATGATGTGTTGGCCCTATTCATGGAGTTTAAGGAATGCAAAGGAACATCCAATCAAAAGGCAAATCATGTTAAGTTGAACTGTGTTTGTTGCAAATCTTTTTATTTTATTTTATTTTTAACATTTGACCTGAGTGCCAAAGCCACATTTTTATTTTATGTGAATGAAATAAAGATTTCTTATGTTATCATAATCCAAACCACAGCTAACATTTGTGTTGTACCGTCGTTTACCATTTACCCTCAGATCACCAGAACTACTTTGGCACGGATGAGAACTTGGGCCCCGTGGCGGTCAGTATCCGCCGGGAAAAGCTGGATGAGGGAAAGGAGGGAGCACAGTACAACTACCGGGTAACCTTCCGGACTAGCGAGGTAAATAATTGAAAAGGGTAGATGTCATTTAAGGCTGAGGTTGTCCTAAAATGTATGATGTACACAGGTTCTTACTGTGGACTCTCACATTGCTGACTATGCTGAAGTCGTAGAATATTGTCATACCTTCATACATAATGAATAATCAATTAAATATATCACAACAAATGGTGTGAAATAGGAAATACCTCTAAATTGAATGCAAACTTAACCAAGTAGTTCCACAAAACCCCCAAGTTCAACTCTAGATAATCACAACATAACCAAAAGGTACATCTCTTCTGAAACTATACACAGTCAACTAGATGAGCAGACTTTTTGTATGATCAAAACCAATGGGACATTAGACAAGTTAATGGAAGTTAAACTCTTAAAGGGAAAGTTTGATCCCACGATATGTTAGTTCTCCCATGAGACACTGTAAGTGGGGAGTTCGCAGTTGCACTTCTTATGACACGCTAATGCTAAAAGCTATTCTATTTAGTTTTACTAAAAGCTAATTCCCTAACTTAAACGTCTCTCTCCCAGTTCACTGGGTTAACTGCATACAGTGGGAAATTGAAGCTGTTTGGGGAGGCACTCTCTTTTCATCACAAGTATCCTAGTTTACTACTCCATATATCACTCACGTTTCTTATGTATTACAGTAATTTGTCTTTTACGTTTTCTTCCTGATGTAAAAAAATATATATATTATTCCTAATTTGTAAGCATTCCCCCCCCAAAAACGGAATACTTCTTTAATAACATCATAGCTACATTACTAAAGATAGTCAAACACTTAAATGATTCCCACTCACTTAATTAATGTGTTACAAACATTATTTAGGATCATGTTGCTCTTGAAACGTGGGTGCAGAAAAGATTCTGACATCCGCACCAAATCTGAACCCTTCATAACAACTTTCACGAATGAGCCTTTATAAATGCTTACAGTTCATGAATAACTTTCAATGTTGTATCTAAGTCCCTAGGAATTGTAATGATTGTACAATTGTGTTCAATTGTACTCTAAGTGCTCAATTCTTAAGTCTTAAGCCGTTGGGGGCTTCTAAGATGCCATATGGAATTGTTTTAAGAAGGTCACACCATGGATCATCCTTTACTATTGTAACCCATAGAAATGCATTGAATTACACATTTATAAATGGCCAAAAATACCCCAAAAAATGAATCACAAGGAATAAGGTTTTGAAGTGTCTGTCTTTTATCTAGGAGATAAGAACGCTCAGGAAATATTTTTTGGGCACAGAACTACCTCCTTACTTCCATTAATTTGTTACGTTTAGACGAATCCCGTGACACTTGTGAGGGTCGTACAGTTCTACAGTGATATGTAGCCCAAACGGCTCGGCCACTATAGACAAACGTTAGTACATTAGTGTTACCGACTTCAAACGAGTCCCGTGACAAACTGTTTGGATGCTAGAGACGGAGAAGACCTATTTAATTTTTTTCTTCGGGATGTCTCCTGGTCTGACAAACAGCACTGTAGATCGGCCACTCTCCACGCAGATGTGGAAGGGTGACATAGGTGATGCGGTGGATTGAGATGCAGCTCTAGCTTAAACTGACAGATTTTGATGCACCGGTGCATCAATACACTCTAGGGGGTTAAACTGGGCAAATAATGAAACAGTTATTCATAATCTATACTTACTTATAATTTGCAACTTTATTCATGAGGTTACTCGAAATTTGACTCATCCGTCAGGGCTAGACACTCAGCTAACCTCCAGCCTCTCTCTCTGTCCTCCCCAGCTCACGACTCTCCGAGGGGCCATCCTGGAAGACGCCGTGCCCTCCACCGCTAAGCATGGTATGGCCAGGGGCCTACCGCTGAAGGAGGTGCTGGAGTATGTGGTCCCAGAGCTGAACATCCAGTGTCTCAGGCTGGCCACCAGCTCGCCCAAGGTCCCTGAGCAGCTCCTCAAGCTGGACCAACAGGGGGTGAGTGACATACAGTCGATTATGAAAGTCTTCACACCTCTTGCACAGTCTTCATTTTGCTGGCTTAAATGATGTAAAAAGGTAATAAAACTACTCCATATTTTCAAAGTGTGTGTCAGTCTACCATTCAAAAGTTTGGGTCACTTAGAAATTTCCTGGTTTTTGAAAGACGATCACCTTTTTTTTTAAATTCCCCCCGTTTAAAATAACATCAAATTGATCAGAAATACAGTGTACGTTAATGTTGTAAATGACTATTGTAGCTGGAAGCTGCTCATTTTATTTTATGGAATAGGCGTACAGAGGCCCATTATCAGCAACCATCACTTCTGTGTTCCAATGGCAGGTTGTGTTAGCTAATCCAAGTTTATCATTTTAAAAGGCTAATTGATCATTAGAAAACCCTTTTGCAATTATGTTTATTTTTTATTTTACCCCAATTCCGTGGTATCCAATTGTTTTAGTAGCTACTATCTTGTCTCATCGCTACAACTCCCGTACGGGCTCGGGAGAGACAAAGGTTGAAAGTCATGCGTCCTCCGATACACAACCCAACCAAGCCGCACTGCTTCTTAATACAGTGCGCATCCAACCCGGAAGCCAGCCGCACCAATGTGTCGGAGGAAACACCGTGCACCTGGCAGCCTTGGTTAGCACATACTGCGCCCGGCCCGCCACAGGAGTTGCTGGTGCGCGATGAGACAAGGATATCCCTACCGGCCAACCCCTCCCTAACCCGGACGACGCTAGGCCAATTGTGTGTTGCCCCACTGACCTCCCGGTCGCAGCCGGTTACGACAGAGCCTGGGCGCGAACCCAGAGTCTCTGGTGGCACAGCTGGCGCTGCAGTACAGCGCCCTTAACCACTGTGCCACCACTGCGCCTTTTGCAATTATGTTAGCACAGCTGAAATCTGTTTTTCTGATTAAAGAAGCAATAAAACTGGCCTACTTTAGACTAGTTGAGTATCTGGAGCATCAGCATTTGTGGGTTCGATTACAGGCTCAAAATGGCCAGAAACTATTAACTTTATTCTGAAACTCATCATGCAGAAAAAATGAAAAGATGCTAGAGGAGTGCTTGACGCCATCTGTCAAGCATGATGGAGGCAAAGTGGGAGATTTGTACAGCGTGAAAGGGATCTTTAAGAAGGAAGGCTATCACTCCATTTTGCAACTCCATGCCATACCCTGTGGACAGCCCTTAATTGGAGCCAATTTCCTCCTACAACAGGACAATGACCCAACGCACAGCTCCAAACTATGCAATAAATATTTAGGGAAGAAGCAGTCAGCTGGTATTCTGTCTATAATGGAGTGGCCAGCACAGTCACCAGATCTCAACCTTATTGAGCTGTTGTGGGAGCAGCTTGACCGTATGGTGCGTAAGAAGTGCCCATCAAGCCAATCCAACTTGTTGGAGGTGCTTCAGGAAGCATGGGGTGAAATCTCTTCAGATTACCTCAACAAATTGACAACTACAATGTCTAAGGTCTGCAAGGCTGTAATTGCTGAAAATTAAGGATTCTTTTGCGAAAGAAAAGTTTGAAGGACACTTATTTAAATAAAAATCATTATTTATACCTTTGTCAGCGTCTTGACTATATTTCCTGTTCATTTTGCAGATCATTTCATGTATGTTTTCATGGAAAACAAGGACATTTCTATGTGACCCCAAACCTTTGAACGGTAGTATAAATGACCACGGTATTTGAATTGGAAATGAGTGCACAATATGACACATCCTAATACAATCTACGTCACTGTTGTCATGAGTAAGTATTTCCGCTTATAACAAGGGATTACACTGCAGATTTTGATTGCTTCACTCAACTCTGGACAGGGGGAAAACAATAAGCGGTATTGCCGTGTAACTGGATATCTGGGTAACCAGAGACAGAGACAGATCGATTCCTAAAGCATGTAACAGCAGGGGGAGAAATGGCATCAGTGTGCAGTAAGAGTATTGATGATATCACGTTTCATACAAGCCTCTTTCATTTGGGGAAAGTGGCAGGTGATTTGTAAATCTATCGGAGAGCGAGGAGGGGGGAATCTTGACCTCTGTCAATATCTAACGGTCACATCTCTTATTCCTCAATTCGATTTAAGTTTAATTACATGTTCCTTAATTCAATAAAGTTAATTACATTACCTTTCATTGATGTGATATTCATAATATCATAATAAGCTTTCACCGGTTATATCTACTGCGAGTAGGACTGGAATGCTATTATTGTTTTAGCTACTCGTTAAGCAACCATGGAGATATAGTGAAGACAACAATCAATGGCAATCTAACATCGCTTTACAAGCAGTACTTCCCCCATCCCCCTCAAGTGTGAATAATTTACTAAGGCGGCACAGCTTCCGTTCCCCTTATCCAAAACGATATGGCCTCGGCTCCTACTGAATTTTTGCAGTGTTGCCACGACAACTGCCACAGCGGCACCAGGATGCGAGACCCTTTATTTCCTTTATTTCCTGTGTTAGAGATGAGAAGAGACCAGCCAAGCAAATTGAGACTTTTCTAGATTTTAATAAATGTTTCTTTTGAACGCTCGTCTCGTCGTGTTGCCTAGCTGTGAGCAGTGGGCACCCCCACTGTCTTTTTGTTTCACAAGGGTCTACTGATCCCTGGTCTTGCTCACACGCACTACACACCCCAAGCCTCCCCCACACACTCCAAAAAACGTTTCATCCTATAGCATTTCCAAGATTATTAAATGATTCAGGACCAACAGTTAAGTGTGGTCTGAGGGCCACTCACACTCTAATGACTTCCTCTTTTTTGTGTGTGTCTGCTCCACAGTGCACTTAGCACTAGCTATCAAAATGAACAATCTCAGCACCGGGTGTCAGGTAATAGGTATTGATAGCAGGAGATAAAATCCACTGGGCTGGTAAAACTCTTGAAAAAGCCCTTCCTCCCTGAGTGCTTACATGGGCGTTTCAGTCTAATTTGACACCATAGACCGGCGCCGGTAATCGTCTCTGACACTACAGAGCATTTCAATCAAGAGTGCAGATAAGGAGGAACGCATTGTTGAAAACTGTATGGCCCATCTCAGTTTTGGGCTGAAATAACGTGTCTTATGAAAAATAGCACCTGCTATAATTTGGTCATGAGCCCAAACATTTTGAGAAATGTTTCACAAGCGTTATGCCAGTAACCTTATAAGATTTGAATTGAGATTTAAAAACAAAATAGATATATTATTGTATAATAAACAGACAATAGGTGTCTCTTTAACCCACCCCGATATTACAAGGTTCTTCCACCCATTAGCATAGAATAAACAGATTTTGGGCAGATCCTATTGTTCTTTGTGGTTCCAGTTGAGCTTCCAGCACAAGGTGGGCATCATGTACTGCCAGGCGGGCCAGAGCACCGAAGAGGAGATGTACAACAATGAGAGTGCCAGCCCTTCCTTGGAGGAGTTCTTGGAGCTGCTGGGCCAGAGGGTCAGGCTGAAGGGCTTCACCAAGTACCGGGCCCAGCTGGACAACAAAAGTAAGTTCACGGCTCAACACACACATCATTTGTTTGTTTTATTCGCATTTGATTTATCATATGGTTGATAAATGTGCAAATAAGTTAGAGGATCAGGGCCCAGCTGGACACATACTGTACATCATCTTGTACAGACCAACTGAAAAGAAGAAGAATGCAGTTTTTAATGACATATCTTTTGATAGGAGCAAACTTGGAAGTTAGTCCTTTTCTCTGTATTAAATAAATGTGGTAGATTGCAAAAGAACTACAAAAAAAGTCCATGTCTCTCTGTACACTGAAAAATGAGTTACATGGCCAGGATATTTAAAACAGTGCAAACAAAATAATACTTGAAAAAATATAGATACACACACACAAGTGCCTTGGAGAGTTTTGCTAATGCAGCGAAGGACTACCTTCCATGTTTGTTCCTATCAGTCAATACTGTTTCCAAAGAGAACTGTTCCGCCACACCCAAACCCACACTGCTCATATCCTTTGTTTCTCCTTTGCTTTGAAAGTGTGGAGTACAGTGCCTTGCGAAAGTATTCGGCCCCCTTGAACTTTGCGACCTTTTGCCACATTTCAGGCTTCAAACATAAAGATATAAAACTGTATTTTTTTGTGAAGAATCAACAACAAGTGGGACACAATCATGAAGTGGAACGACATTTATTGGATATTTCAAACTTTTTTAACAAATCAAAAACTGAAAAATTGGGCGTGCAAAATTATTCAGCCCCTTTACTTTCAGTGCAGCAAACTCTCTCTAGAAGTTCAGTGAGGATCTCTGAATGATCCAATGTTGACCTAAATGACTAATGATGATAAATACAATCCACCTGTGTTTAATCAAGTCTCCGTATAAATGCACCTGCACTGTGATAGTCTCAGAGGTCCGTTAAAAGCGCAGAGAGCATCATGAAGAACAAGGAACACACCAGGCAGGTCCGAGATACTGTTGTGAAGACGTTTAAAGCTGGATTTGGATACAAAAAGATTTCCCAAGCTTTAAACATCCCAAGGAGCACTGTGCAAGCGATAATATCGAAAGGGAAGGAGTATCAGACCACTGCAAATCTACCAAGACCTGGCCGTCCCTCTAAACTTTCATCTCATACAAGGAGAAGACTGATCAGAGATGCAGCCAAGAGGCCCATGATCACTCTGGATGAACTGCAGAGATCTACAGCTGAGGTGGGAGACTCTGTCCATAGGACAACAATCAGTCGTATATTGCACAAATCTGGCCTTTATGGAAGAGTGGCAAGAAGAAAGCCATTTCTTAAAGATATCCATAAAAAGTGTTGTTTAAAGTTTGCCACAAGCCACCTGGGAGACACACCAAACATGTGGAAGAAGGTGCTCTGGTCAGATGAAACCAAAATGGAACTTTTTGGCAACAATGCAAAACGTTATGTTTGGCGTAAAAGCAACACAGCTCATCACCCTGAACACACCATCCCCACTGTCAAACATGGTGGTGGCAGCATAATGTTTTGGGCCTGCTTTTCTTCAGCAGGGACAGGGAAGATGGTTCAAATTGATGGGAAGATGGATGGAGCCAAATACAGGACCATTCTGGAAGAAAACCTGATGGAGTCTGCAAAAGACCTGAGACTGGGACGGAGATTTGTCTTCCAACAAGACAATGATCCAAAACATAAAGCAAAATCTACAATGGAATGGTTCAAAAATAAACATATCCAGGTGTTAGAATGGCCAAGTCAAAGTCCAGACCTGAATCCAATTGAGAATCTGTGGAAAGAACTGAAAACTGCTGTTCACAAATGCTCTCCATCCAACCTCACTGAGCTCGAGCTGTTTTGCAAGGAGGAATGGGAAAAAATTTCAGTCTCTCGATGTGCAAAACTGATAGAGACATACCCCAAGCGACTTACAGCTGTAATCGCAGCAAAAGGTGGCGCTACAAAGTATTAACTTAAGGGGGCTGAATAATTTTGCACGCCCAATTTTTCAGTTTTTGATTTGTTAAAAAAGTTATAAATATCCAATAAATGTCGTTCCACTTCATGATTGTGTCCCACTTGTTGTTGATTCTTCACAAAAAAATACAGTTTTATATCTTTATGTTTGAAGCCTGAAATGTGGCAAAAGGTCGCAAAGTTCAAGGGGGCCGAATACTTTCGCAAGGCACTGTATGTGAAACAAGTTATCATTGAATGTGAAAACCAAGCCACTGTATATGGAGATATGACTAAAGTCTATGGAGGTATGAGTTTGGCCAACTTCAGAGCTGTTGTTGCCTTCTGCTTGATGCTGGCAACACCAGGACTGATTGGTACTGATTCCCGTATGTGTATATAAACTCAGCAAAAAACATAAACGTCCTCTCACTGTCAACTGCGTTTTATTTTCAGCAAACTTAACATGTGTAAATATTTGTGTGAACATAACAAGATTCAATAACTGAGACATAAACTGAACAAGTTCCACAGACATGTGACGAACAAAAATGGAATGTGTCCCTGAACAAAGGGGGGGGGGGGGTCAAAATCAAAAGTAACAGTCAGTATCTGGTGTGACCACCAGCTGCATTAAGTGCATCTCCTCCTCATGGGCTGCACCAGATTTCCCAGTTCTTGCTGTGAGATGTTACCCCAATCTTCCACCAAGGCACCTGCAAGTTCCCGTACATTTCTGGGGGGAATGACCCCAGCCCTCACCCTCCGATCCAACAGATCCCAGACGTGCTCAATGGGATTGAGATCCGGGCTCTTCCCTGGCCAACACTGACATTCCGATCTTGCAGGAAATCACGCACAGAACGAGCAGTATGGCTGGTGGCATTGTCATGCTGGAGGGTTATGTCAGGATGAGCCTGCAGGAAGGGTACCACATGAGGGAGGAGGATGTCTTCCCTGTAACGCACAGCGTTGAGATTGCCTGCAATGACAACAAGCTCAGTCCGATGATGCTGTGACACACCGTCCCAGACCATGACGGACCCTCCACCTCCAAATCGATCCCGCTCCAGAGTACAGGCCTCAGTGCAACACTCATTCCTTCGACGATAAACGTGACTCCGACCATCACCCCTGGTGAGACAAAAATGCGACTCGTCAGTGGAGAGCACTTTTTGCCAGTCCTGTCTGGTCCAGCGATGGTGGGTTTGTGCCCAAAAGTGACGCTGTTGCCGGTGATGTCAGGTGAGGACCTGCCTTACAAACAGGCCTACAAGCCCTCAGCCTCTCTCTGCCTTTTGCGGACAGTCTGAGCACTGATTAAGAGATAGTGTTCATTTTTTTGTAAACTTCCAACTTCAACTGTATATGAGATCTTAAAACATATCTTTTTAGCTTTGCTTTTCCTTCGGGTGCTTTTTAGTCATTCAGTTTTTGTCACTCATTTTTTATTCTTATGTTTGTTGTGTAGTAAATATTTCAGCTTTTATTTTCCTTTTTCTTTCTTTTTTTTTCTTCCTGTGAAGCACATTTAGTTGCATTCCATGTCTGAAATGAGCTGTATAAATAAAGCTTGATTTGACTTGGTTTCTGTGAATAAACCCGGATGGGTCTTTTCTATCTAAACCATAGCAACACTGTATATACATTTATTGTCGTGTGTACCCTGGTTGGTTTTATTTGCTTTGCTGTTCTAAGCAGTATCTTGCGTAATGCTCTTGGGGAAATCATTCAGATCACTGTTTTTGGATTATTCTGGAGGTCTGAAATTCAGTTACAGCAATCAAGATTTTATGCCATCTTAAAGCTGTGTCCGTCTGTCAATCCTGATTCCTAGACATAACACGCAATCTGCCCAGCATTCATATAAAGCCACCTATACAGGAACCAGGGCCAGTGTCGTTTCTGAGGTCTAGGGAAAGAGAACGGGCCATTTAGAAATACCCAGAAATAGGTGGTCAGCCCAGCGGTCCTGTGTACATTTGTTTTTTAAAAATCATTTGCGCTGTATTATCGTTATTTGACTAATAATGGGGGGGCCTCACGAAAACAAATGGGCCGTCCCTGGCAATACCACAGGATTATTGTTGCAGGATGCAATGATCTTATTGCAGATCATTTTTCCCGGAGACTGCAGTATTACATTATTTTCAATTCTATTGTTTAGAATGTCTGTCTGAGCTGCTCTGACCTAAATTCTTTGTTTGGGTGTTACAGCGGATTCCACTGGAACACATTCTCTCTACACTACTTACAAAGACTATGAACTGATGTTCCACGTGTCCACACTGCTCCCCTACACCCCCAACAACAGACAACAGGTGAGTGGACTCTGGAAGTCTATGGGTATCTGCTAGCAATGCTACCTCTAACTTCCTTCATACTGGACACTGATGAGTAACACTTTTATCCACAAGTTCATCTGACTCTGTGACAGTAGCTATAAGGCCTCATTGCCAACATCCCAAAGTATCCCTTTTAAAGCAGCTCTAGTCAATCTGTGTCCACACACAGTGGGCCCCCAACATTTGTGTAAGTAATCTGAGAGATTGGTCTTGGCAAATGTCACTGCCACAGGTATTTGAATATTGTTGTAACTGCCCTTAAAGCCAGATTTTGGAGTGCCACTTCAAAAGAGCAATTTAACACCTTTTTGATAATTAACACAAGGATCTCGTAGGTCCGTTTTTTAAATATTAAGGGCTGAATTTAAACTTGAAATGTTCACATAACCAGTGGTGGAAAAAGTACCCAATTGTCATACTTGAGTAAAAGTAAAGATCCCTTAGTATGGGATGACCAGGGATGTTCTCTTGATCAGAGTGTGAATTGGACCATTTTCCTGTCCTGCTAAGCATTCAAATTATAACGAGTACTTTTGGGTGTCAAGGAAAATGTATGGGGTAAATAGTACATTATTTTCTGTTGGAATGAAGTAAAGTAAAAGTTACTTAAGTAGTACTTCAAAGTATTTTTACTTAAGTACTTTACACCACTGCACATAACCATCTTGAGTTCATTTCCGCGACTCTGCGACAATCTAATTGGCATAATAAAAAAATCCCCATCAAAAATCCGTCTAAGATAGTTGTATATATTTTATTACAAGGGTTTAACTGGCAACCCGATACCAGTTACAAAATGTTATTAAAGTATATATGGAAATAGTTTAGTGCCCAAATAATGGGGTAAATATGTGCAAAAATAATAAAATAGTTTCCTGATCTTATATCACTCAGATATAGGACAGACACTTCAAAACAAACTTAGTAAAAAAAAGGATCTAAAAAGGATCTGTTTTTTTAATTTTATTTTATCAATGTGTTTCTATCGGCTAAATTCAGTAAGCCCAAATTCAATGTTTCAACAAATATTGTTTTAATATTTTGGGGGGATACCTAAAGGGGTTCTAAAATTCTAAATCAAATGGCTAAATGATCCTTGATATGACCATCTTAAAACAATTCCATATGAAACTCAAGTCAAGCTCACAGTTTTTAAGCTGCTGTGAAGAATATTTTTAAAAATCACTTGTTAGTGAAGTTAACTCTAAATTGCAACCCTTTTTTTTATCGTAATTATGGTGATCATTTTCATGAACATTTCTTATAGTTTCTACCCCTTTACTACAACAGGTAGCTTGCCATGTTGATCCTTTAGTCACAATCTGCTCTCCAATATTAGAAATTAGCACTCATCATTTCAGAGTTCCGCATAATTTCCCCCAGTCAGTGACATGTTAATTGGAAATTATATTTCTGTAGATGTTGCCACGACAACAATTTCGCATGCACTCCTCAATTCAATTCCCCACTCTGCTTGGTGTCTGTGAATATGCCTAGGTGGGTCTTTCTATCGAGACCATAGCAACACGCCCTGTAAATGAATTGTCACGTGCACCATGTTGATTCTATTTGCTTTGCAGTTGTAAGCAGTATCTTACATAAAGCTCTTGGGAACAGCATTCGGATCACAGTTTTTTTTATATTAATGGACTATTCTGCAAGTCTGAAATGAAATTACATTAATAAAGATTTTTAGGCCATCTTAAAGCTGTGGCCATCTGGCAATCCTGATTCCTGGACATATGCCGCAATCTGCCCAGCGTTCATTGAAAGCCACCTATACAGGAACGAGGGCCAGTGTCTTTCTGAGCTTTCCGAAATCAGAACGGGCCAAGTGTCTTGGGCCAAATTATTAGGATTTGAAGTTTCATTCCTCCCCTGGGATCCCATTTGATTTCTGAGATTAGCCGTAACCCCCCCCCCCCCCCCCCAAGGTCGGCAGAGGCTCTGCCACTACTTGAGCCCCTTTATCCAGTCAATTCCACCCCTCATCCCGTTTGTTTACCACCTACACCAAGGGACTTAACAGATTATGGCCTCCTGGTGAGGAGGCTATCGCCCTGTTAGAAACCCCTGGACCCTAGCCACTGCCTTCAGCACTTCTGTTGATTGGCAAGGATTATGAGAGGTATAAGCAATATGACAGTACTATAGCTCCCACAGGCCCTCTGATAGACTCCAAATAAACATGTTTTACTGTCCTCCATATCCTTTCCTTGACCACTTAACAGCTTGACTTGTGTTCTAGAGTGGGATAGATTTCCATCAATTAGGTCTTCAATCAGCCTTTGAGACCTTGTCCTAGTCTCTCATATACTGTAAGGGCATTTATTTTTCTGAATTCTAATGTGCTTTTTCTTTTCCGTTTCCTTTTCTTGCTATTTAGCTACTGAGGAAGAGGCACATTGGAAATGACATCGTCACCGTCATCTTCCAGGAACCTGGTGCTCTTCCCTTCACTCCCAAAAACATTCGCTCACACTTCCAGCACGTGTTCATCATCGTCAGAGTTCACAACCCTTGCACAGAAAATGTTTGCTACAGGTGAGCAAAGCATTCCCACTGATACTTCTAAAATACATGGTGCGAGAGATGTGTAAAGCTGGTTTCAATTAACTTGCATTGATTCAACCGTTCATGTACCTCAGGGCCCAATTTTCAATAAGGCTGCAATCCAATCATTTTAAGAAGTACCTCTTATTAATGATTGTTGAATCAAGTGTCAACTCCCTCCATCGCTAACGTTCAGTCCTTGGACAATAAAGTAGACAAGCTTAGGGCTTATGATCTCTTTCCAGAGAGACAGAATCATGACTCTGCAGATATATTGTCCATTTAGCCAGCAGGGTTCTCTGTCCATTGTACAGTCAAAAAAAATAAAGTTTCATGATTAACAACTGTGTGATTGTGGTAACGTTCTCCCAATTTGGAATACCTCACCATCAAATGCCGACCGCATTACCCCCCAAAATACATTTATTCGGTCATCGTCATTGCCGCTTATTGTGAGGCCGCATTTATTGTAACTGGGGACTTTAATAAAGGAAATCTGAGGAAAAGGCTACCGAAATCCAATCAACACATCTCCTGTGCTACATGCGCAACACAGACTGTGGATCATTGCTACTCTCCCTTTTGAGGCGGGCTACAAGACCATCCCCCTCCCTCCCTTCGGCAAATTTGACCACAACCTCTGTTCTGCTCCTGCCCACCTATAGGCAAAATGGGTACAGGAAGCTCCCGTGGTATGGACTGCTCAATGTTGGTCTGACCAATCGAAATCTATGCTTCAAGATTGTTTTGATCACGCGGACCTGGAAATATTCTGGGTCGCCTCCTTAGAATAGTAGTATTGATGTACACACTGACTGGGTTCATAAGGAAATGCATAGAGGATGTTGTCCCACTGTGACGATTAGAACTCATCTAAACCAAAAACTGTGAATAGATTGCGGCATTCGCGCAAAACTAAAAGTGTGAAACATCGCATTTAACCATGGCAAGGTGACTGGGAATGTGGACCTGTACAAGCTAGGCTGCCAGGGCCACGTCCTCAAAGCAGACCAGCTGGCTGAAGTGTTTACAGACATATTTTATCTCCATATCCCAGTCTGTTGTCCCCACTTACATCAAGATGTCCACCATTATTCCTGTACCCAATAAAGCAAAGGTAATTGAACTAAATGTCTATCACCCCATAGCACTCACTTCTGTCATCATGATGTGCTTTGAGAGACTAGTTAAGGATCTTATCACCTCTACCTTACCTGGCACCCAAAAGTTTGGACACACCTACTCATTCCAGGGTTTTTCTTTATTTTTACTATTTTCTACTTTGTAAAATAGTAGTGAAGACATCAAAACTATGAAATAACACATATGGAATCATGTAGTAACCCAACAAGTGTTAAACAAATCTAAATATTTTATATTTGAGATTCTTCAAAGTAGCCAACCTTTGTGCAAAGCTGTCATCAATCTTGGTATTCTCTCAACCAGCTTCATAAGGTAGTCACCTAGAATGCATTTAAATTAACAGGTGTGCCCCTTAATGTGTTTGAGCCAATCAGTTGTGTTGTCACAAGGTAGGGGTGGTTTTACAGAAGATAGCCCTATTTGGTATAATACCAAGTGCATATTATGGCAAGAACAGCTCAAATAAGCAAAGAGAAACGACAGTCCGTTACTTTAAGACATGAAGGTCAGTCAACATGGAACATTTCAAGAACTTGGAAGGTTTCTTCAAGTGCAGTCGCAAAACCATCAAGCGCTATGATGAAAGAGGCTCAGGGCCTTGGTCTGAACCCTTCCCTGTGTAACTCGGTCCTGGATTTCCTGACGGGCTGACCCCAAGTGGTAAGGTTAGGCAGAGTGGCAGAGGTGTTGTTGGTCTTCAACACTGGTCTTCACAGCTGTGTGTGCTCAGCCCCTTCCTGTGCTCCCTGTTTACTCTTGACAGTGTGGCCACTCATTTCTCCAACTCAATCATTAGGTTTGCTGACGATTGTAGGCCTGATAACCAACAACGATGAGACGGCCTACAGTGAGAAGGTGAGGGAACTGGGTGGAGTGGTGTCAGGAAAATAATCTCAACGTCTTCAAAACGAAGGAGCTGATTGTGGACTACAGGAGACAGCAGAGAGAGCACTCCCCCATCCACATCGACGGCCGCAGTGGAAGTGAAAAGTACACGTTCCTCAGCGTACACATCACGGACAGCCTGAAATGGTCCCTTCACACCGAGAGCGTGGTGAAGAAGAAGCACCAGTGCCTCTTCAACTTCAGGAGGCTGAAGAAATTCAGCTTGGTCCCTGAAGACATCCGCATGCTTCCCAGACGAAACAGTTCAGAAGGGAGTATGCGAACACACTCATTTGCCGACTTAGGCCGAACTGAAACATGCAGGATGCCTTTAGACCCTCACAAACTTCTACAGATTCACCACTGTGAGCATCCTGTCGGGCTGTATCACTGCATGGTATGGCAATTGCACCGCCCGCAACTGCAGGGCTCTCCAGAGGGTGGTGCGGTCAGCCCAACACGTCACCGGGGGTACACTGCCTGGTGACGGGGGTACAGCACCCGGTGTCACGGGAACGCCGCTACCATCTTGAAGGCAGAGACCGTACAGGTGCATCAAAGCTGGGACCGAGAAACTGAGACACTGCTTGTATCTCCAGGCCATCAGACTGTTACAGTCCCCACTAGCCGGCCTCCACTCAGTTCCCTGCCCTGACACTTAGTCACTGTTCTTGCCGGCTACCACATGGTACTCTACCCCTGCTCCTTAGACTGCTGCCCTATGTACATAGGCATTGAACACTGGTCACTTTAATAGTGTTTACATACTGGTTAACCCACATTTTGTATGTACAGTGCATTTGTAAAGTTTTCGGACCCCTTTTCCCACATTTTGTTACGTTGCAGCCTTACTCTAAAATGTATCAAATTAATTGTTTTCCTCATCAATCTATGCACAATAACCCATAATGATGAAGTGAAAACAGGTTTTTAGGAAACTTAGCAAATTTAAACAAATAAATAAACGGATCACAAAGGTTTGAATAATTATGGAAATCATCTATGAGACTTGAAATTGAGCTAAAGGTGCATCCTGTTTCCATTGATCATCCTTGATGTTTCTACAACTTGATTAGAGTCCACCTGTGGCAAATTCAATTGATTGGACATGATTTGGAAAGGCACACACCTGTATATATAAGGTCCCACAGTTGACAGTACATGTCAGAGCAAAAACCAAGCAATGAAGCTGAAGAAATTGTCTGTAGAGCTCCAAGACAGGAATGTGTTGAGGTACAGATCTGGGGAACGGTACCAAAAAAATGTCTGCAGCATTGAAGGTCCCCAAGAACACAGTGGCCTCCGTCATTCTTAAATGGAAGAAGATTGGAATCGCCAAGGCTCTTACTAAAGCTGTCCGCTCGGCCAAACTGAGCAATTGGGGGAGAAGGGCCTTGGTCAGTGAGGTGACCAAGAACCCAATGCTCACTCTGACAGAGCCCCAGAGTTCCTCTGTGGGGATGGGATAACTTTCCAGAAGGACATCTCTGCAGCACTCCACCAATCAGGACTCTTTGGTGGCCAGACGGAAGCCACTCCTCAGCAAAAGGCACAGGACAGCCCACTTGGAGTTTGCCAAAAGGCACCTAAAGGCTCTCAGACTACTAGAAACAAGATGCCCTGGTCTGATGAAACCAAGATTGAACTCTTTGGTCTAAATGCCAAGAGTCACGTCTGGAGGAAACCAGCCACCATCCCTACGGTGAGGCGTGATGGCAGCATCATGCTGTGGGGATGTTTTCAGGGACTGGGAGACAGGATTTGAGGGTAGGATGAACAGCGCAAAGTACAGAGAGATCCTTGATGAAAACCTGCTCCAGAACGCACAGGACCTCTGACTGGGGCCAAGATTCACCTTCCAATAGGACAACGACCCTAAGCACACAGCCAAAACCATGCAGGAGTGGCTTCTGGACAAGTCGCTGAATGTCCTTGAGTGACACAGAGCCCAGACTTGAACATGATCGAACATCTCTGGAAAGACCTGAAAATAGCTGTGCAGCAACACTTCCCCATCCAACCTGACAGCGATCGAGAGGATCTGCAAAAAAGAATGGGAGAAACTCCCCAAATACAGGTGTGCCAAGTAGAGGTCGACCGATTTATGATTTTAATACCGATTATTAGAGGACCTAAAACCCGATACCGATTTAAAAACCGATAACGATTCATTTTTTGGAATGTATTTGTAATAATGACAATAACAACAATACTGAATGAACACTTATTTTAACTTAATATAATACATCAATAAAATTAATTTAGCCTCAAATAAATAATGAAACATGTTCAATTTGGTTTAAATAATGCAAAAACAAAGTGTTGGAGAAGAAAGTAAAAGTGCAATGTAAGAAAGCTAACGTTTCAGTTCCTTGCTCAGAACATGAGAACATATGAAATCTGGTATTTCCTTTTAACATGAGTCTTCAATATTCCCAGGTAAGAAGTTTTAGGTTGTAGTGATTTATAGGACTATTTCCCTCTATACCATTTGTATTTCATTAACCTTAGTCACTTTAGTATTGCCAGTGTAACAGTATAGCTTCCATCCCTCTCCTCGCTCCTCCCTGGGCTCGAACCAGCAACACAAAGACAATTAGTGCACGCTAACTAGCTAGCCATTTCACTTCGGTTACACGAGCCTCATCTAGGGAGTTGATAAGCTTGAAGTGTGCAATGCTTGACGCACAATGAAGAGCTGCTGTCAAAACGCACGAAAGTGCTGTTTGAATGAATGTTTACGTGCCTGCTTCTGCCTACCACCACTCAGTCAGATACTTAAGTACTTGTATGCTTGTATGCTCGGTCAGATTATATGCAACGCATATATCTAGTCACATCATTAACCATGTGTAGTTAACTAGTGATTATGATTGATTGTTTTTTATAAGATAAGTTTAATGCTAGCTAGCAACTTATCTTGGCTTACTGCATTCGCGTAACAGGCAGTCTCCTTGTGGAGTGCAACGAGAGAGGCAGGTCGTTATTGCGTTGGACTAGTTAACTGTAAGGTTGCAAGATTGGATCCCCCGAGCTGACAAGGTGAAAATCTGTCCTTCTTCCCCTGAACAAGGCAGTTAACCCACTGTCATTGAAAATAAGAATAGGTTCTTAACTGACTTGCCTAGTTAAATAGATTTCCGATTGTTATGAAAACTTGAAATCGGCCCTAATTAATCGGCCATTCCGATTAATCGGCCGACCTCTAGTGCCAAGCTTGTAGCTTCAAATCCAAGAAGACTCCAGGCTGTAATCGCTGCCAAAAGTTCTTCAGCAAAGTACTGAGTAAAGGGTCTGAATACTTATGTAAATGTGATATTTATGTTTTTTTTTTTTAAATGTGTGAACCTGTCATGGGGTATTGTGTGTAGATTGATAAGGGAAAAAATAAGGATGTAACATAATAAAATTTGGAAAAAGTCAAGGGGTCTGAATACTTTCCGAATGCACTCAAACTGTATTCTAGTCATGGATCAACCTATATATCAACTGCTGGACAATAATGTCCCTACTGCCTTTACACCATTTATATGCGTGTGTATGTGTATGTACAGTGGGGCAAAAAAGTATTTCGTCAGCCACCAATTGTGCAAGTTCTCCCACTTAAAAAGATGAGAGGCCTGTAATTTTCATCATAGGTACACTTCAATTATGACAGACAAAATGAAAAAAAAAGATCCAGAAAATCACATTGTAGGATTTTTTGTGTATATATATATATGTATGTATGTGTGTGTGTGTGTATATATACATTCCAGTCTCTTGACATTGCTCGTTATTTTTCTGGATTGTATAGTTTACGTTTTTTAATTGCTAGCTATTACTGATCTGTTGGAGCTAGATACACAAGCATTTTGCTGCATCTGCGGTAACATCTGCAAATCTGTGTTAGCGACCTATAATTAGATTTAATTTGGATATGCTGCTGTACGATTCAAATCCAGTACGATGATTTCCGGCCCTTACTGTGAGTGGACCTGAGTCTTGAATCACAATTGTGATCATACAGAAACACCAGTAGGCTTGTCACTACCTACACCACTGTGAGGGTTGAAACAACCTCTATTTGTTTAAACTGAAACCACACCTCTATTTACAATAGAGGATTTAAAAATTAAGCTTGTGTAGCCAATTATATTCACGCAATGGAACAGCACTTTAGCTATCTAATATGACGTACAGTTGATCATGAAACCACTTGTTCTGCTCTTGTAATTGCCCTTTGGATTAGCAGAACAACAGTTTGTAACATTTTCATTTCCGGGGAGTGGCTTTAATTCAAATCCCCCCCCCCCCCCCCCCAACAATTCTCTCTCAGATGTATTGTTTTGACCTGTTTGTGTTACTTATAAAATACCGTGATGGAAAAGGACAGAGGGATTAAAATAGCTGTTTGTCTTTATTTTAGTGTGGCGGTCACCAGATCTAAAGACGTGCCCGCCTTCGGTCCTCCCATCCCCCAGGGGGTGCTCTTCCCAAAGTCGGCCATGTTCCGGGACTTCCTTCTGGCCAAGATGATGAACGGTGAGAATGCGGTGCATAAGTCGGACAAGTTCCGCGCCATGGCCATGCGCACGCGCCAAGAGTACCTGAAAGATTTGTCTGAGAACTTTGTAAGCGCCAACCCCGTGGACTCTTCAACGGCCAAGTTTAGCTTCATCTCGTTGGGTGTCAAGAAGAAGGAGCGCAGCCGACCTCGGCGGAACGCCCACCTCCAGAGCTACGGGGCAGTCACTTGGGCCGTGGTGGCCCGGGACTTTGGCCAATCGGCGGACATTGGCTGCCTGCTGGCCGTCTCCAATGAGTTTGTGGTGCTGATCGAAGAGGCGTCCAAGGAGGTGGTGTTCAACTGCTACTGCCGCGACGTCCTTGGTTGGAGCGCAACATCTGGGAGCGTCCGGCTCTTCTACGAGCGAGGCGAGTGTGTGGTGTTCTCCACGCAGGAAGGATGCCTGGACGACGTCCGGGAGATCATGCAGAGGTTGGAGGTAAGAAGGTTGTGTTAGGCTAAAAGACAACATCATTCAGTGCTACACATCCTGTACACAGGTTAAGCCTATTACTGGACTAAGCAGTATTTTCAATTAAGATCTTCCATTGAGAATGATATTTAGTCCAGGCTTAAGTGTTAAAGTCCTTTAAACTAGTGGTTGCCAATCGGACCCACAAGGAACATATATAATTCAACTTCTCCAAGTATTTACTGAAGACTAGGTTTAGTTTATCACTTGAAAATTGGGTTTGGGTTTGTTACTGCTTGGCTGTACCCACACTGGCCCAGAGAGAAGATTGGCCACTTCTGCCTGAGACATACACTACCGTTCAAAAGTTTGGGGTCCTTGTTTTTGAAAGAAAAGTACATTGTTCGTCCATTAAAATAACATCAAATTGATCAGAAATACAGGGTAGACATTGTTAATGTTGTAAATGACTATTATAGCTGGGAACGATCGATAAAAAATAAATAATAATAATAATAATTAATTTAAAAATATATATATATATTAAATATTTAAAAAAAATGATTATCTACATAGGCGTACAGAGGCCCATTATCAGCAACCATCACTCCTGTGTTCCAATGGCACGTTGTGTTAGCTAATCTAAATTTATCATTTTAAAAGGCTTGGATTACCTAACACAACGTGCCATTGGAACACAGGAGTGATCAGGTTGCTGATAATGGGCCTCTGTTAGCCCATGTAGATATTCCATTAAAAATCAGCCATTTCCAGCTACAATAGTCATTTACAACATTAACAATGTCTACACTGTATTTCTGATCAATTTGATATTTTAATGGACAAAAAAAGTGATTTTCTTTCAAAAACAAGGACATTTCTAAGTGACCCCAAACTTTTGAACTGTAGTTTAATATCATAAGACACTTGCATAAAACCTTGTACCTTAGTATTTGGCTGCGTTTAGACAGGAAGCCCAATTCTGATATTTTTTCACTAATTGGTATTTTGACCAATCAGATCTGTAAAAGATCTGATGTGAAAAGATCTTGTTAGGTTAAATGGTTTACTATGGGTTAACGCTGCAGTGAGAAGATTACTCAAGTCCTGGGAGCCGGCCCAAGTCACAGCAGTTTAGTCAGCAGATGTCCCCCATTATACCGCCACTTTACCTCAGCCTCACAACAATATGTTTGTTGTTAGAAGTTACTGTTCTTGAATCACTGTTTGTAATAAACGCCTGCCGGGGCATGTACTTTCCTCCTGCTTTTTTTTGGGCCTGGAATTGATTTAATCATTTGGTTGATAATTGTGTTATTTTGGGGGAGACGAGAGGTCGTATGGGGTCGGGTGTCCCTGAGCGCTATGTCCCAGGCCCTTTACATTTCAGTTAAATGGGATAATCCAAAGGTGTCTAAAGCATCTGCTAGGGTTGTCATGATACCATTAGCCTCAGACGCCCAGGCTTTAAGATGCCAAAAAGGGGTGAAGAACTGGGGAGTCTGGATGAAAAATAGTAACACGTTGCCACTCCAAACAGAGATGGCGTTTTTTTTTAAATCTTTGGCATGGTGACGACCCTAATCTCTGCAGAGCTTCACATTGTGTTTTGGCTGGTTTATTCTGAAATGATTTCTTCTGTTGTTGGCAAACTTTTTGGTCAAATCCCGTAACAGTTTCCTGCGCTTCAAGAGGCCAGCTCAGGCCACTTTTGGACTATATTTAGTTTTTGTTGCCAAGTTTGATTGAATGGAGCCCTTTAGTCTTTTCAACCAACTTTATCTTGGAAAGGGATACTGATTTAAGTACTCATTGGCTTCGGTGCAATTTTAAAGTTTTGTTTTTGTGTGGAGTAGATCAAACCACAAACTTGCTAATTACTGCCCCTCCATTTTTATTTATTTTTATTTTATTTATTTATTTTACCTTTATTTAACCAGGTAGGCAAGTTGAGAACAAGTTCTCATTTACAATTGCGACCTGGCCAAGATAAAGCAAAGCAGTTCGACAGATACAACGACACAGAGTTACACATGGAGTAAAACAAACATACGGTCAATAATACAGTATAAACAAGTCTATATACAATGTGAGCAAATGAGGTGAGAAGGGAGGTAAAGGCAAAAAAAGGCCAAAGTAAATACAATATAGCAAGTAAAACACTGGAATGGTAGATTTGCAATGGAAGAATGTGCAAAGTAGAAATAAAAATAATGGGGTGCAAAGGAGCAAAATAAATAAATAAAATACAGTAGGGAAAGAGGTAGTTGTTTGGGCTAAATTATAGGTGGGCTATGTACAGGTGCAGTAATCTGTGAGCTGCTCTGACAGTTGGTGCTTAAAGCTAGTGAGGGAGATAAGTGTTTCCAGTTTCAGAGATTTTTGTAGTTCGTTCCAGTCATTGGCAGCAGAGAACTGGAAGGAGAGGCGGCCAAAGAAAGAATTGGTTTTGGGGGTGACTAGAGAGATATACCTGCTGGAGCGTGTGCTACAGGTGGGAGATGCTATGGTGACCAGCGAGCTGAGATAAGGGGGGACTTTACCTAGCAGGGTCTTGTAGATGACATGGAGCCAGTGGGTTTGGCGACGAGTATGAAGCGAGGGCCAGCCATGAGGTTAATGAGGTTAACTGGGGTAAAGGTTGACCTACAGTAGGCTTTATAAGGTAATGCTCATAACTTATCAAAACAGTTGCCAACATGGATAATCCCTAATAAAGCCATTAGATCAGAGTAGGCTGGAATTGACTCTCTTGGTCATGTCGTCCTAGATTGTCACCCGGGGCTGCGAGACAGTGGAGATGACCCTTCGGCGGAACGGTCTGGGCCAGCTGGGATTCCACGTCAACTTTGAGGGCGTGGTGGCGGACGTGGAGCCTTTCGGCTTCGCCTGGCAGGTGGGTCTCCGTCCGGGCAGCCGGCTGATGGAGATCTGCAAGGTGGCTGTGGCCACACTATCCCACGAGCAGATGATCGACTTGCTGCGCACGTCCAACACAGTCAGTGTGGTCATCGTTCAGCCCCACGAAGACGGCACGCCCAGGAGGTAGGTTAAACACCACCACCTCCTTTGCACTTAAACTAAGCGCTGTTTTATTCTTACACTGAACAAAAATGTCAACGCAACATGCAACAATTTCAATGATTTTACTGAGGTACAGTTCATATAAGGAAATCAGTAAATTTAAATAAATTCATTAGGCCCTAATGTATGGATTTCACATGACTGGGCAGGGGCACAGCCATGGGAGTGCATAAGCCCACCCACTTGGGAGCCAGGCCCAGCGAGTCTGCAACGTATTGGTTTCTATAAAATACTTACTGTTCTTTCTGAATTTTAATTTGCGTTAAGGGAATGTTTTTCCTCCAACACGCAGCTTGGTCTTGTCCAGTCACTCCTTAACATTCCAGATGATTTGACGAGGGACAGTTCCAATGTTTCCAATGTTTTGCCAATCATAATTAGTTTTTCACAGCAAATGGGCTTTATTACAGACATAAATACTCATCAGTTTCATCAGCTGTCCGGGTGGCTGGTTTCAGACAATCCCGCAGGTGAAGAAGTTTGATGTGGAGGTCCTGGGCTGGCATGTTTACCCGTAGTCTGTGGTTGTGAGGCCGGTTGGACGTTCTCTAAAACAACATTGGAGAGGCGGCTTATGGTAGAGAAATGAACATTCAATTATCTGGCAACAGCTCTGTTGGACAGTCCTTTAGTTAGCATGCTCCCTCAACTTGAGACATCTCTGGCATTGTGTTGTGACAAAACTGCACATTTTAGTGGCCTTTTGTTGTCCCTAGCACAAGGTGCATCTGTGTAACGATCATGCTGTTTAATCAACTTCTTGATATGCCACATCTATCAGGTGGATGGATTATCTTGGAAAATGAGAAATGCTCACCAACATGGATGTAAGCAAATTTGTGCACAAACTTTGAGAGAAATAAGCTTTTTGTGCATATGGAACATTTATGGGGTCTTTTATTTCAGCTCATGGGACCAACACTTTACATGTTGCGTTGATATTTTTTTTCAGTATATAACCAACTCAATCTTTAAAGGTTTAATCTGTATCTTTATTTTTCTCAAAAGGGCAGGGTTTGGGTCTTGTTGAGTATGTCCCTTTATTTTTAACTTTGCTTCTTGGATGTTTGTGTTTGTAGTATCTTAAGTTGCCACTGGCAAAATAAAAATGACAAATTGCTACTTTAAACACTGTTCGTATCATTGCTTCATCGATTTCCCACGATTTCGACCACTATAACCTTTTGGGTTTTACATCAATAATTCTTATTCCTTGTTAGTGGCTTGCACTCCCCTGTCTTCACAGTGGATTAATGGCTCTTGACAGTGTTATGGCTCACCTGCACAACTGCCAGAACATGTTAGCCGTCACATCAATCAAGTTATGACGGCACTGCTGTACTCTGTGTTCTGAAGGAATTCTGACAACAAACCAAAGTTAATGTTTACCATAGTCTCAAACATTTTATTGATCAGTACAATGTCTCCTTTTAACCAAATGTCTATATACAGTTGAAGTCGGAAGTTTACATACACTTAGGTTGGAGTCATTAAAACTAGTTTTTCAACCTCTCCACAAATTTCTGGCAGTGAAAAATCTCAAAATACCTAACACTTAAAATGCAGTCCATCTGCCAAACATCCACATAAATCTCCTATTGACTTAGAGTTACCTATGAGGATTGCGTCACACTTTTTTATTTTTTTTTTACATTAGATTCACATAATAATATTTAACAACACCTACACATGCTCTTACAGTATAATAAGATGCTCAATTGTTGATGTGTCTTTTTGATTTGTTCTATCAGGAGCTGCTCGGAGATGTACCGCATCCCCGTGGTGGAGTACAAGACTACCACGGCTGCCGGCTGGCACCGCGTCTCGGCAGCCCCGGGTGGTGGCCCATCCATGTCCCGGACCTCCCCCACACAGGGCCCAAGCCCCGGGCAGCAGATGTTCCATTACGCCCAGGGGGCCATCTCCCGCAGCACCTCCTTCGACAGGAAGCAACAGGACGGGACCAGGTACACCTCAGCACCCACTTCCATCTTCTTTGACTCAATTGACTCATAGTTCCTAGTTCCAGCACCCTAGATCCGAGGTACTCACATTTGAGCCTGGATGGCCAAAGTCCTGATGTTTTTTTATTTATTTTCAAACAGAGTAAACTCATTGTCACTGTTTGGTTAGTGCTAGTGAGTGGAATCTCGATCTTAATCAGTCCCTGCTTAGAGCAAAGAATTTACATCAGCAGTACTTCTTGTCTTGAGGCCAGATTTTAGTATCCCTGCCTTTGACACTCATAATCATGCTCAAAGTGTGTCACCAAAAGAGACTTGAGCTATATTAATTACATCAAGCATGCTTCTTTGCTTGGCATGAAGAGTCACTATAATTCTGAAAATATTTTCATGTACATATACAGATTTGCTGGCCAACCATGTCTGACTCATCCCAAGAACCTGTACAAATAATTGAATGGGACTCATTGCCGACTTGTCTTTGTCAGTGAAATTGTATAATTTTCTCGGCGAACACAATGGCACCTCTATCCTTAGTATCCCTGACACTGCACGATATTAGCATAGGCTGTGCATAATGAGGTCAAGGTTTTTGTAATTTGATTAGCATAAAATTAGCAAGTGGCAAATACATGACTGGGAAACTGAGACTGGGCTCTGACAGGAAGAAAAACAAGATGGCGGAAGGGGCATTAGGGAAACCAACAAAGTGTTCTAAAATGATTTACAATGGAAAACGGGAATGAGCTTTTATTTGACAAGTCTAGGTAAACCGTCCCTGTTCGTCTGTTTTCTACCGTTCATGCCTAATGAACTCGACCCAGCTCTAATTCCAACTCTAACATACTGTGGCTACTATACTTAAATCAGTGTTTCTCATAGACATTGTTTCAGATGGTATTTGCACACACAGTGGGTCCCAGGACTAGAGAAAACAACTGAATCAATGCTGAATGTAGATGAGAAGAGCTCTTTGGCACTGTGATATAATAATAACAGATAAACAAACAGAATAAACTATACCTTTTTTCCTAGTGTTTTATTTTTGCTCTTATGTTGGGTCATGTTTTATGGAGTGATTTTAGTGGCAACTTTCAAAATAATTTTTTATCAGAATTGAATCATGTTGAATTTATGTTATGAAATGTTTCATTTTGTTGGCACTAATATCACTCCATAAGCATCAACTTTCTTTACCCTGTATTTAGAGTGTATGTTTCTCACTCTGTCTGAGGGTTGAGGATCGACCTCCATGTTGTGCCCCTGTTATTTAACATGGCGCACAGCATGGGGGGAGGGGGGGTGTTAGCTAGCAGGGTGTCATGGTGTGTGAATGTTTTATTGAGCTCTGGAGTGTCGAGGTGCTTGTTTGCAGCCCTGCACTGCCCCTCTGCTGTGGACTGTCCACGATTGTCTGTACACACACACACACACACACACACACACACACACACACACACACACACACACACACACACACACACACACACACACACAGCTACAGTAAGGCTACCTCAGCACTGGTCTTTCAGGGTAGTGTTGCATTACATATCAGGTTGAACACGCGTGTGTGTCCATGCCATGCGTATCTGTGGTGTTACATCTAATCAGTGTGTGCATGTCCATTTACAACTGTGTGACAACTGTGTGTGTGCATGCAAGCATACCGGTATATGTGGGAGTAGTGCAATTGTGTGGGATGAGTTTGACCTTTTGTAGAAAGAAAAGCACAGCCTGTTTTGCTGGCGGAAAATTGAGATTAAGTGATTCCCTTCTAGTCAGTGGTTTCACAGGATTGATTGCGGCATGGATTGGCCTCTCAGGAGAGAACTCTATTTTCAGATTGGAGTGTCCTTGTATATGTCTGTTATGAAAGACTTTACAAGTCTACACTGAGTGTACAAAATATTGTGAAGACCTGCTCTTTCCATGACATAGACTGACCAGGTGAATCCAGATGAAAGCTTTGATCCCTTATTGACTCCAACACAATTGGAGTCAACGTGGGCCAGCATCCCTGTGGAATGCTTTTGACACCTTGTAGAGTCCATGCCCCGAAGAATTGAGGCTGTTCTGACGGAGAGGGGGGGGGGTGGTGTTCTTAATGTTTTCTTAATGTTTTGTACAGTCAGTGTATATTATAGACATGTTAAAGAAAACGGGTGGTTTGCTTCGCTACAAACTCTTCTGGTGGCAGTCTGGGAACCAAATGGTTGTGAAATTTTTCTCATTAAACTTAATATGTTGTGAGTTAAGATGTCAACCCCACTTGGCACCAAATGGGGAATTTTATTTGATCAGGGATTCAGACTAGAGGTCGATTTATTTAGGGCCGATTTCAAGTTTTCATAACAATATGTAATTGCCATTTTTGGACACCGATTATGTCCGATTACATTGCACTCCACGAGGAGACTGCGTGTCAGGCTGACCTACTACCTGTTATGCGAGTGCAGCAAGGAGCCAAGGCAAGGTGCTAGCTAGCATTAAACGTATCTTATGAAAAACAATCACTCTTAACATAATCACTAGTTACCTACACATGGTTGATGATAGTACTAGTTTATCTAGCTTGTCCTGCGTTGCATATAATCGATGCAGTGCCTGTTAATTTATCATTGAATCACAGCCTTCTTCGCCAAATACGGGTGATTTAACAAGCGCATTCGCGAAAAAAAGCACTGTTGTTGTATCAATGTGTACTTAACCATAAACATCAATGCCTTTCTTTTAAAATCAATACACAAGTATATATTTTTAAACCTGCATATTTAGTTAATATTGCCTGCTCACGTGAATTTCTTTTAACTAGGGAAATTGTGTCACTTCGCTTGCGTTCCCGTGCAGAGTCAGGGTATATGCAGCAGTTTGGGCCGCCTGGCTCGTTGCAAACTGTGTGAAGACCATTTCTTCCTAACAAAGACTGTAATTAATTTGCCAGAATTGTACATAATTATGACATAACATTGAATGTTGTGCAATGTAACAGCAGTATTTAGACCTGAGGGATGCCACCCGTTAGATAAAATACGGAACGGTTCTGTATTTCACTGAAATAATAAACGTTTTGTTTTCGAAATGGTATTTTCCGGATTTGACCATATTAATGACCTAAGGCTCATATTTCTGTGTGTTATTATATTATAATTAAGTCTATGATTTGATAGAGCAGTCTGACTGAGTGGTGGCAGGCAGCAGCAGGCTCGTAAGCATTCATTCAAACAGTACTTTCCTGCATTTGCTAGCAGCTCTTCGCTGTGCTTCAAGGATTGTGCTGTTTATGACTTCAAGCCTTTCAACTCCCGAGATTAGGCTGGCAATACTGAAGTCCCTCTTAGAACATCCAATGGTCAAAGGTATATGAAATACAAATGGTATAGAGAGAAATAGTCCTATAATAACTACAACCTAAAACTTCTTAACTGGGAATATTGAAGACTATTAAAAGGAACCACCAGCTTTCATATGTTCTCATGTTTTGAGCAAGGAACTTAAACGTTAGCTTTTTTACATGGCACATATTGCACTTTTACTTCTCCAACACTTTGTTTTTGCATTATTTAAACAAAATTTAACATGTTTCATTTATTTATTTGAGACTAAATAGATTTTATTGATGTATTATATTAATTTTAAATAAGTGTTAATTCAGTATCATTGTCATTATTACAAACAACAACAATTTTATATACAAATCGGCCAATTTAATCAGTATCTGTTTTTTTTGGTCCTCCAATAATCGGTATCGGCGTTGAAAAATCATAATCGGTCGACCTCTAATTCATACTGAAACCAAGTTCTCTTGGTCTCTTGATGACACCCTGAATTGCAGAAAATACCCACATCAAAATATAAATACAAAATGCAAGCAGAAAGGAAAACATGGTCATAGAAAACAAACACATTCATCGGTAATAAGGTACTCAATCAGCTTTCTGAATTACCCTAGAGGCACCAAAACATCACATTTAAGAAAATGTTAAAGATTGTTCCACAAAATAAGGTGCCAGAAAACTAAAAGCTGAGTTACCAAAGGAATTATCAGAGTTCGCCATCCCTGAGACCAGGTGGCTAAAGTTTAGTGAATATGTTAGTCCCACTTAAAACATAGCAATGTATCAACCTACATGACATCAGAGGGCCAACAAACTTTCTGGTAGAGAATGCAGTGATGAGTACTAAAATTGCCGCCCATAATAAAGTGCAGTGTGCTATGATAAACTCCATCTAAGGCTTTAGTGGACATAAAGTCCTGACCAACTAGTCATTGTCCTTTTTTATCATGTGGGTTTTAGTTAGCGCTTTGAGCTACGCTTAAGGGGGAAAGCTTTTAGAACAAAGTTCGACTTTTCAGTGTGACCGTAATGTCTTGAAAATAAAAACATATATCACATTTTAAATGACCACGTATTTCCAAGACACTAGCCCTCTCAGTCTACGTTCTGGTCTACCAGACCAGTTAATATAATAACTAGAGGTCGACCGATTATGATTTTTCAACGCCGATACCGATTATTGGAGGACCAAAAAAGCAGATGCCAATTAATCGGCCAATTGTTTTTGTTTATATATATATATATTTTTTTTATTTATATTTTTTTTACATTTGTAATAATGACAACTACAACAATACTGAATTAACACTTATTTTAATTTAATATAATACATCAATAAAATCAATTCAGCCTCAAATAAATAATGAAACATGTTCAATTTGGTTTAAATAATGCAAAAACAATGTGTTGGAGAAGAAAGTAATATGTGCTAATATGCAATATGTGCCATGTAAAATATGTGCCGTGTAATAAAGCTAACGTTTAAGTTCCTTGCTCAGAACATGAGAACATATGAAAGTTGGTGGTTCCTTTTAACATGAGACTTCAATTTTCCAATGTAAGAGGTTTTAGGTTGTAGTTAATATAGTATTCATAGGACTATTTCTCTCTATACCATTTGTATTTCATATACAGTGGGGCAAAAAAGTATTTAGTCAGCCACCAATTGTGCAAGTTCTCCCACTTAAAAAGATGTTGCATCCAAAGAACAGCATACCTACTGTGAAGCATGGGGGTGGAAACATCATGCTTTGGGGCTGTTTTTCTGCAAAGGGACCAGGACGACTGATCCGTGTAAAGGAAAGAATGAATGGGGCCATGTATGGCAGGCTAATCGTGGAGTGCAATGGTTAGAGCATTGGGCTAGTTAACTGTATGGTTGCAAAATTGGATCCCCTGAGCTGACAAGATGAAAATCTGTCGTTCTACCCCTGAACAAGGCAGTTAACCCACCGTTCCTCTGCCATCATTGAAAATACTGACTTGCCTAGTTAAATAAAGGTATAAAAAAATAAAATGTATTAAAATATCGGAAATCGGCGCCCAAAAATACCGATTTCCGATTGTTATGACAACTTGAAATCATCCCTAATTAATCGGCCATTCCGATTAATCGGTCAACCTCTAATAGTAACATACTGGTTCTTATAAGCGCTGTGGAGCGTAGCGGGAGTCACCACACCGTTACCAGCAGGAAATATAAAAACAGATTTCTGGGTTATGATTTATGTAACATTATATTTCCCGCACACTTTTACCATACCATATTTGTCATATGTAACACTTTGCCTGGGTTCTACAAAAAAACGTGATAGACTCTGAGGTAGTACAATGGAACCATTAAGGTGACATGTTTTCCTAAGGGAAACATACATGGAGACACTGCATATGTTTATTGTGTGGGGATCGTTTGAATTCAAACACTTTGTGGCTTCGACTCCTAGTCAGAGTTTTGCCAGCTAATTAAGAGGGAGCGGGACTCAATTTGCAGCTGCCAACGCCTTGTAAAGCAGGCCTGCTCCAATGCTGCTGAAGATGCAAGCATTGAAGATCCCTTTCACACCTCCTCATCCTTTACTCCCTCCCTGCCCTATATAACCTCCATTATGCGAGCTTCTCCATTGCACATTTACGATCCCATCTCAGCTTTTCCATATGATGTGTTATTCTGTGTATTTGTTCGAGGTCTCAGCGTTCTTCCCGGTCTGGCGGGAGAGTCAGGTTTCACGAGTCGGAGGCTCGAGCATCTCCCACGCCCCGGAGGCTTGGAACAGTGTGTTCAGGCTAAGAATAACACCTTGCCTAACTGATTACTTACGCTATGTTCTGCAAGTATTTCCCCAAGCACTCTTCATAAATGGATGGGATTCTAGTGGTCCAGTTACTACTACATCACAGTATAACGGTTGACCTACTATTTGTATTGTCTGTATCAAATAAACCCTCCTTTTTAAAAATATACCAACGTTCTTATCTACACTGTGTAGTTTGACCTCTGGCATAATACACATAATGATATACTAAACAAACAAACATCAGGAGCACATGCATCATACGTCCAGACTAGGTGATGAGTTGTATTGACACGCCTGACATTGTCTTGACAGCTCTTTTATTTTGTTTTCACAACTCTGAGAATAATAGGAGTGATAACATGGTCCTTTAGCAGATGCATTTATCCCAAGTGACCCACCCAGTGGCCAATTTAGTTTGGTCTGCTAGGTACAGTCAAATCGTTTCCTTAGACCTAGTGTGTGGCCCTTTTGAGAATCAAACGAACAACTAACCCTTTCCATTTAACAGGGCCATTGAAGCTGTGGCCTACAGGTGGGGCACTTTAGCGGTTGAGGCCCATTTTGGTTACATGTCCCCTAAGTGTTATTTTTGTGGTTTTTCAGGGTACTGCAGGAATATGAGATCTCCCCTACGGCCTCCTGTAGCAGTCGGGAACCAGGACAACTGTACTGCAGCTCCCCCAGCAACCAATCCACGTCCAGTGACCCCGGACCCTGTGGCACCTGGTCCCAGAAGGCGGGATGCATTAACGTGTAAGTGCATTAGAGCACAGTGCTGCGGTGCACATTTTATGACAGCTATGGTGTATATTTTACTCTCAACCTCAAGCCTCACCCTTCCATGGAGAGTTACGTACACAGCAGACTGGGTTTGAATACAATTATATTCAAATACTGTATCTGCGCTTGATTTAGCTTGTCTGGGGCAATGGTGCCAATGAAATAGTAGCAAAAGTGGAAACCCCGCCCACCATTCTGTTTAAAGGGATAGTTTAGTCCAAAATCAAAGTTTATTGGATGTTTACGTTTCTCAATATAATCAAGTCCATATTTGATGGCATCTGTTGTGTGTCCCGGTTACAGATAGGCCTACAGCTATGAGCATTAGGAGAAGTCTACAGACCCCGAGCACAAATAAATGGGAGAGGTGGCTGTCATCTAATAAAATGCAATTCGGTGCTTTTCTTTGCTCCTAGATTAGATCAACTGTTGGGATTTATTATCCCAACAGGGGGAAATGAATTTGGTCATGTGCTTAAAAAGACAAAGTACATAATATATAGAAACACAGAATAATGCACAATTAAAATTCATATGAATAATGCTACAGGCTATATATTTACATTGAAAGTTCAATCCATATTTATACTCCTTTAAACCAGACTATTCCCTCCTGGGCATACTGTAGATGGCACATAATCTATAGAGACAGAGGACTATAATAATACTATGGTCATTTAGCATTTTTATCCAAAGCCATTTTCATAACTGTTCAGCATTCACAGTGACTCATACTGTATATGAATCAATCAAATTCAATCACATTTATTTTAAAAGCCCTTTATCCCTCAGCTATTGTCACAAAGTGCTTTACAGATACCCAGCCTAAAACACCAAAGACCAAACAATGCAGAAGCATCAGTGTAGTGTTTATATTCAGTACATCGGCCCATATATTCAGCATAGTGTATATATTCAATACAGTGACCCATACATTCAGTATATGTAGTGGGACCAGTTGTGTCATATGATAGGCCATCTCCTCTATCTAGGACAAAACGATACCATTACTACCCCCCCATCCTGGTTCTTCCAGGAACCCCATTCCTTGACCTTCGGCAGTCCAGACCAGGTTATAGTCGCCAGGCCAGAGGCCCCAGCCAGACCCTGGCTCTCAGGTTGTAAGGCATTCCTTCAATATCCCCACAGCATCCGTTGTGGAAATGTGTCTGGGCAGCCGCAGCTTAACGGATACTGTTACACACCAAGGGAAAGGTTTGAAATAGCTCAGTGCGACTAGCCAAGTGGTGAGAAACAGTGAAACAATGGCCAGTGGTGTGAAAAGCAGGAAGTGGGGTTGATAAGTATTACAATGCACTTAAAAGGTTCTAAAGCAATGGCAAAGCATTGAGGATGCTGTGGGAGACTATAATTTGACTATAATTTGAACACATTTTCTCAATTGTAATGTTTGGAAGCCATGATATGCTGGTTAGCATTCTCTTTTCTCTTTGAGGCCTGAGTTTAGGACAACAGTTCTCATTTGACAAAATTATTGCATTGAAAGTTGATACAATTGTGATTAGGTAAGGCATGGGTAGGCAACCCTGTTCTTGGAGTGCCGCAGGATTTTGCTCCGATTAGGTACCACACCTGACCAACTGAGGTTAAATGATTGTCTAAATGCAAAACACCTGGTCATCCAGGTCGGTTAAATCAAAAACATTGGAAGTTCCTACGTCACTCCAGGACAAGGGTTGCCAACCCTTGTAATAAGAACTGGCAGCTCTACATTGGATCATTCAGGTGCGGGTTCAGTTAACTGAGTTTGTTTGGGCAAATAAAAATGGCGTACCTGTGCGTCACTGATTGTCTTCATGGTTAGAATGTTCAGCAAAGACGTCATATCTTTCCTCCCACTTTTGAAGATTTAAACCAGTTTGCTGATACCGCTAGCTTTGTCGAAAGAAGGATTTGTCATCCTTCTTTCGTGCACCTGTAGTTGCCAGTCCCCTGCACTGCTCCTGGACCAGCCGAGCGACAAGGAGGGAGAGGGCCGGAGAGAGAGGGAGCCCAAGCTGGAGAGGACCAGATCTGCAGGTATGAGTTACTCTTCTTCATCACCAGCACCATCATAAGCTTCATGTTTCACCAATATCATTTTTCATTATCAACTGTGCTATGAAAGAGACTCACTCTCCTGTCAGTAGAAATGCACTTTAGCGAATTGGTCAGCTGGAGACAGACAAAACAGAAAGCAATATTAACTGTCATTCTTACAGATTCACGATTGTCATTCACATTAAGTGTTACCAAATGTGTCATGTTGTGATGTCAACAAATGTCAAATGTGCTTTCATAGCCTATAACACAAAATAGAATGACCAAATAACTGCCATTCCAATTCATTTTTTGGCATTTCGCGAACTGCATTGAAAAAATGCCAGTAATGGCAACTAGGGAAAGGAAAACAGGGCACATTCAGGTAGTCCCTCCCCACTTCAATCTGTTTGGTTCCTAGTGAATATATAATAGTTCCTGACATCAACTGGTGTACAGTATCGTAGAAATTGCACCACAAGTATTTTAATTAGAAAATTATATCAAAAAAAAAATGTGGAATCACAAATGGTCTTATTCCTCTTTTGCAGAGGCCAAGTGGCACCATCCCTCCACAAAGATTCTGAACATGAGGGAGAGAAGCCAGCCGAGACCAGGAGCAAAGGACTCCCCCAATAAATACCAACATGTGAGTACTCATACTTGGGAAGAGTTATCTTAATGTTTATTGAGGGTTGCCAGGTTAAATTTAATTTGACACTGTAACGCTTTTTTCTTGTCATGCTGGATTTGGGTTAGCTTGTTGTTGCGTCTATGACATCTCATGCAATACATATGCCTACATTTGAGCATCAATGGAAAGTGTGTCTTGTAACACTTTTTTTCAGGACAAAATCAGTTAGTCGTAAGACCCTTTAAATAAACAAAGTAATACCTTAACCAATCAAATGTTTCATATGAAAGGGCCACACCTGGCAGTAGAGAACGGCGTGGTTACCCATACGGTCCCAAGCTGTAAAAGTGTATTGCAAGTAATGGCAACGCATGGTGAATATCGATTCATGTGCGTTATTTATTCATGTTACTACAAATGAGGAAGCTTCCCAACAATTGGCCCTGGATAAACAGAAAGAGGGGTAGAATGTACTTGTCTCCCTATGCAGAGCGCATTAAAGTTTCATATGCCCTCCTAACCCATTTGGAATGACTTGGTTTATGGGAATTTCAATTAATTGCAGCTTCAGGAATTATTTATTTTATTACGGTGTAGTTGAAATGGGACCCAAGTCGGCTATGAATATGGCTCTCTTAACAGGAGTAGGAAGCTCATTGGCTGGATAGCTCTATTAAATCAAAATGCGAATGGTTTAAAGTCCAAACCACATATAGTCTAGCAACAAGAAAATTATGTTTTAACTGAAATGCAGTTTTATTACACTAAAAGGCCTGTGAAGTGGTATGTTGGTCATTTTCCCACATGACTTGGTGGATTAGATTAGGGTTAGGAGTAGAGTAATTTACTGCTGTAAATACATTGTAACAATGAGTAATTACAATAGTAAATTGTACCAAACATTTCCAGGGCCCCAGTTTCATAATTCTCAAGTTAAGGGGTCAATACGTTCTGAACCAGTGAATAAACCCACAGTGTTTTTCTGATTTTATCTAAGATTTGATTGAATTGTGGTGTAAGGACACACAGCCTATGTATACTAGCTGCCGAATCCTTGTTTCCTCAATTCCTCTCAAAGGTCATTGGAGGTCGGAGGGCGAGGTCTTGGATCCTTTACTCCAATGCTCTTTCAGAGGAACTGAGAAAACAAGAATGGACGAAGCAAGGATTTAACCGCTAATTTTCAGACACAAGTGAATGCTGCTAACCACTAACTGTTGTTGTGTTTTGATCGCCATCTCTTCCCCCAGTCTGGCTCCAGCCACTCCAGCAGCAACACGCTCTCCAGCAATGCCTCCAGCGGCAGCAGCGACGACAAGCACTTTGGCTCTGGTGACCCCATGGACCCCGATGCCCTGGGCCTCATCTACATCAAGGGCGCGTCTACCGACAGCGGTATCGACACGGCACCTTGCATGCCCCCGCCACCTCCCCCTCTACCCGGCTGCGGCGGAGGTGGTGTACCGGGGGTCTCGGCTGGCCGGCCAGTCCCCCAGAATGCCCGAGGGGAACAGTGGGTGCTGGAGTACCACGGGGCGGGGGGTTACCATGGAGCGGGGACGCCGGAAGGAGGATTGACGTCACAAGGCTACAGCACCCAGGCCACTTCGGCTGGGCACGTAACGGACGGGAGCCTGGGCGACCTGAGTGAGATTTCCTCCATGTCCAGGTAAGGTATAGCTCCAAAATAAAGTTCCCCAAAGGACAGATCTAGGATCAACTTCCACTCTCCCAATCCATTAGTGGGGAAACCGCCAAACTGACCCATGATCAGTGTCTAGGGGCAACATCACCATACACCAAGAGGCTGAATGGATCCCTTTTATCTGACCAATGACCAGCACTTGAATTATTGACAACGACTCACCGATACGCAGTACCAGCATCTGACATGTTATTCTGCTTGATCATCGGCACCTCTTGTCGAATATTCACTCTAAAATGAACCCTGGTACTGGAAAATGTAAATCAGTACTGGTACCTTTTTCATTCCAATTCAACCACAGGCAATGCTCAAATACATCATCAGGCTAAGTAATGTGAGGTCAAACTGCCCATGTTTTCAGTGTCTGTCATTATTGGATGTGAGTTATTTTTGCTCTAGGCATGTACACATTACACATTATCATGATGAGTAAGCAGGGACGGACTAGGACAAAAACATTGCCCTGGACTTTGACGCAGACTGCCCCACCACAACCAGTCCTCGGATACTCCACCGCCTACGCACACACGTACACACACCAGCCCCTAATACCACCACCTAGCTGCATCACAGCTATTGTACACTAATGCAGTACTATTTTCAGAGTACTACAGAACACGCTATACACTGTTAAAGGAGTTCTACAGAACACATACTGAAATTGTCATGATTGAACAACATCCCGTCATCTGAAGCCTAGAATAAAACGGAGAAGATATATAGTAGCTAGAATACTCAGTGAGACAGAGCACTGGCTTGCTCTTTTTCAGAGAGGGCTGGCTGGCTTCACTCTGTCAAAGCAGTAGACAACACTACTACAGACAGCACAGTGAAACAGAAAAAGACACACCAAATTTGGGCGTAAAGAGAATGGTAAGTAAGCAAGTTATAGAAAAATATGTCCTGGCTACCTTATTGGACGAGCAGTTTTCTCAGCAGCTCGCTGTCCTCTAGCTTAGCACAGCCATTCATAGTTGTTATAGCAACAGATTATAAATATAACAACATAGTGGAAGCAATAGGTTTAGTCAGAATTAATCATCATAAAATGTATAAATAAAAAGCAGCTGTGCTGTGTCAAAGGCTGCCTTTTCAAGCATTTCACTACACCCGCACATAACATCTGCTAAATATGTGTATGTGACCAATAAAGTTTGATTTGATTTGACTAATGTCAATTGTAGGGCTTCAAACAAACATGAACCTGTTGAATGTAATGTAAAAATGTAGAATTCCGACGAAATATACATTCACAAAAGTAATTATTTATCATGAGTGCCAAAAACAATAGCTAGTAATGCCGCATACTCCAAGAAAGATAAAGATCGCACCTTTCTGGTAAAACATAGTTATAAATTGCCGAGCTGTACTCACTTTTAAAGACACAAGCTCAAGTACGTAATAAAAACATGATTAAAATATGAAATCATATGTTGTTGTTCCTATTCAACAAAAGTTGAGGAATAGGGCTTGAAATTACTATGGCTGGCATGTACATTAATCAAGAAACGGTCTGGCTGGTATCATGTTGCTGGTATAGTTAGTTAGCCTAGTTAGTTTGCCCAGTATTGATGTTGTGTTACCCATGTATCCCTCCCTGCCCTGGATCCCCTTTGCCTAGCACTTCGGCAGCACTGACTTTTGCTGGTGCTAGGCTCACAATCATCAACTATGCTGTCGCTGTCTTCTTCTGCTAGGCAATGACCCGGGGCTGTGGTATCCTCCTCGGAATGGGCTTACATGCACATTGATGTTAGCATTGGCACTGTCCCCTAACTTTCCGGCCCCACCTTTTGCGTTTCTTTTGTGTGGTGGTGTTACTTTTTCATGTTGATTTGGGAGTTTTCCTGAGTGGACTTCTCTTGATAGATAGCTCAACTTCTCGTGAACGGGAGCCCCTGCTCCTTCTAGTTTTTCTCCACACTCCTTGGTTCACCATCACTCCGACTCTCTTGTTCATTTGTATGCTGTGTTCAGTGAAAGGAAATGTTTGGAACGTTGTAAATGTAAATGTAATAAATAGAGCTGACATGATTCTCTAGTGTTAGCCATTTCGGTGCTCCAGATGGCCAGTCCATTACTGTGAGTAAGGCTAAATAGGTCATTGCTGTGCCTGCACAATAGATTGTTTTATTAATTCACATAGACACTGGGCACATCACATCGATAATGACGCAGCTAAAGTAGCCAGCTAACCTACTTAGCCAGCGACTACGCAGAAACCACCGTCGTCATCATCACAATCTCCCCACCAGATTCCCAATCCATTATTCTCGCACGTCCTCTCCGAAGTTTGTGCGCAGTAGCCCTGGAGTCAAGGTTACCTTTCCAACATTTCATGTCCTTCATTTTTGGATCAGACAGAATGAAACGGAGTAGACAGTTTCCTGCCAAACTCTGCAGTTTCCTGCTGGGCCAGGCTGAGAGGTGACACCAGTACCTCCATTTTGGGGTCAGGTAGACCAGATATAGTCTTCAGTTTCCTGCTGGGCCAGGCTGAGAGGTGACACCAGTACCTCCATTTTGGGGTCAGGTAGACCAGATATAGTCTTCAGTTTCCTGTTAGGCCAGGCTGAGAGGTGACACCAGTACCTCCATTTTGGGGTCAGGTAGACCAGATATAGTCTTCAGTTTCCTGCTGGGCCAGGCTGAGAGGTGACACCAGTACCTCCATTTTGGGGTCAGGTAGACCAGATATAGTCTGCAGCGGTGACATCAGGTTCTCCATTTTAAGTCAGACTGGATGAGCCAAAGTGCAGTTTCCTACCGTAATAAAAGTAACCTCGTCCTCTGGCTATTGTGCCCAGCCTATATAATCCTGGGATATCAACCACTCTAAATTGGCCTTAATGGGAGTGGCCATAGAATTCTATGGGAGTGCTCTACTGAGTAAAGTATTTGTAATTGAATTTTAGCGAATCACCTGACTGCGAGGCGTGGCTCTGTGCTTGTGGTGTGCTAGCATACGGGGGATAGTGAAGGGGAAAGCGTTCTGGGAGATGATTGGTTGGTAGATTAAGCCTAATTAAACCAATGCCTGCGCTGGGAGTTTTTCCAGGCTCTCTGTATTGGCTAACAAAGACTAAGTTTGACACGTTGGTCCACCAGACTCTTTGTGCATTTGTGGTGAAAGTGTCTGGGAACAAGATTATGCTAAAAGGTTGACGACCGGTCTGCCATGTTGTGGCAGGCTCACTGTGGCCATGGCAGGATCCTGCCTCCCCCCGCAGTGGACACAATGCAGCATTTAATGGGGTGTGACACATTTGCCCTTCGCTGCCAGCGGCAACAGTGCAGTGTCATCATGCCCCAATTCGTATCACTATGTTGTCCGCATATGCAGGGTTGGCATGAATTCTGCTGAAATAGGCTAGTGGAGTCATTGGAGTTAGGATCAAAACCTGCTCCGAGAACCACACAGAGTGAGGAGAACCACTGATATGGGTAGCAGGGTTTGGGTCAGTTCAGTTCAGGAGGCATAATTATCCCTCCTGATTATCCCCTGACTTTACTGATATAAAATGGACTGATCCCAAACCTTGGATTTTTGGTAGCCACTCATATTTGATGTAATTGGCCAACTGTGATCACATGTTTCTGTCTCGGTTTTCCTAGTGGCTCGCGGCACTCAGGCAGCCCCTCGGAACGTGGTCCTAAGACCTCCACCTCGGTCGACTCCTCCAAAGTCTACATCGTCTCCTCCGGCAGCACGGTGACAGGGGCGGGGCTTAATGATCCCATCCACGCCCGCCAATCACCAGGCAAAGAGTATCTGATTGGCTGGAAGAAAGCCGTGGATGGCTCTCCAATGGAGGATCTGGGCAGGCCAAAAGACTACGGGTGAGAAAATAAGCAGTGTTTTGTGGGGTTGTATTCTTACTTGGACATAACTAACTTGCTCCTAGAGCGCTGTCAATATGCTCTATAGCATCATAATAGTTGCCAGTGCCACACATAATTTTTCTCGCTGCCAGACTGACACGTTTTCAGCCTCGATTCTACGTAACCCGTTGAAATAAACCCCATCGTCCTATTTTAATAAAGAAACCACAAGTGCGTACGCGTGTCAACTTTACTAGTACTTTCCTGCTAACCTTTGGCCGGGTTGACGGTCTTTCTTGGTTAAGTTAACTGAACTGGGAAAAAAGATGGCGAGCTGACAAACTGCCTGCTTTGGTCCTGTTGAAAAGGTGGCAAGCCATACTAACCAAAGGCCCCCATTTTAGGCAGGTTCTGATCAAAAGGGACAGCCATATTAAAAGTAACCTCTGATTACTTGATGCTCTGACAGAATCCTCTTGACACATGTCCCATCTTATTGATAAGTAGGAGTTGAAGCAGTGTTCTCGAGTATGGTCTCTCATTTAGCTAGTGTCAAGTGTCCATCGGCTAGTGCAACCTTTTCTGATATTTTCAGTTCACAAAACAGTCTTCGTAGTGGGTAAAGAGCCCCCAAAATAAACATATAATTTTAGATGGGACTGCACATAGATAGTACAAAACAAGTTTGGATTGCTGAAGCTACACTACATGAAAAAAGGTATGTGGAGACATGCTCATCGAACATCTCATTCCAAAGTCATGGGTGTTAATATGGAGTTGGTCCCCCCTTTGCTGCTATAACAATCTCCACTCTTCTGGGAAGGCTTTCCACTAGATGTTGGAACATTGCTGCTGGGACTTGCTTCCGAACCATGAAAAACAGCCCCAGACCATAATTCCTCCTCCACAAACGTTATAGTTGGCTCTATGCATTGGGGCAGGTAGCGTTGTCCTGGCATCTACCAAACCCAGATTGGTCCGTCGGACTGCTAGATGGTGAAGCATGATTCATCTAGAACATGTTTCCCCAACTGGCACCTTGCGAGCATAGCTTCCATCAATGTAATTGTCTGCATCATTTCTAATACCCATTTTAAAAAATTGTGAAAGTTTTTTTCTTTATTTTGACTATTTTCTACATTGTAGAATAATAGTGAAGACATAAAAACTATGACATAACACCTATGGAATCATGTAATAACCAAAAAAGTGTTAAACAAATCAAAATATATTTTAAATGTAAGATTCTTCAAGGTAGCCACCCTACACCTTGATTACAGCTTTGCACTTCAAGAGGTAGTCACCTGGAATGCGTTTCAATTAACAGGTGTGCCTTGTTGAAAGTTAATTTATGGAATTAACTTATCCTCTGCAGCAGAGGTAACTCTGGGTCTTCCTTTCCTGTGGCGGTCCTCATGAGAGCCAGTTTCATCATAGCGCTTGATGGTTTTTGCGATGGCACTTGAAGAAACTTTCGACGTTCTTGAAATGTTCCTCATTGACTGACCGTCATGTCTTAAAGCAATGATGGACTGTCGTTTCTCTTTGCTTATTTGAGCTGTTCTTTCCATAATATGGATTTGGTCTTTTACCAAATAGGGCCTTCTCCTGTATACCCACCCCTACCTTGTCACAACACAACTGATTGTCTCAAACGCATTAAGAAGGAAAGATATTCCACGTCCATCGGTGAAGGGTGAGTCATCATTCCAGAGAAAGCGTTTCCACTGCTGAAGAGTCCAATGGCGGTGAGCTTTACACCACTCCTGCCGATGCTTTGCATTGTGCATGGTGATCTTAGGTTTGTGTGCGTCTGCTTTGCCATGGAAACCCATTTTATGAAGCTCCAGACAAACCGTTCTTGTGCTGATGTTTCATCCAGAGGCAGTTTGGAGCTCGGTAGTGAGTGTTGCAACCAAGGTTTCAGCACTCGAGGGTCCCCTTCTGTGAGCTTGTGTGGCCTACCACTTCGGCTGAGCCGATGGTGCTCCTAGACGTTTCCACTTCACAATAACAGCACTTACCGTTGCCCGGGGCAGCTCTAGCAGGGAAGATATTTGACATCCTATGATGAAAGTTACTGAGCTCTTCAGTAAATGGCTCTTCAGCCATTCTACTGCCAATGTTTGTCTATGGAGATTGCATGGTTGTGTGCTACATTTTTATACACCTGTCAGCAACAACTGTGGCTGAAATAGCCGAATCCACGAATTTAAAATGGTGAGTGACCACATACTTTTGTATATACAGTGTAGAAATAGCATTCGTGGATAGTTGTCATTCTTTTGTTGTTATATTATATCATGACAGGTTTCATTGTAATGTTTATGATTGGTGTAGGTTAAGAGTAGAGCAGTATTTTTATCACCACTTTACATTGGCCTTATTTCAAGGTAGCTATTACAGTGGGGCAAAAAAGTATTTAGTCAGCCACCAATTGTGCAAGTTCTCCCACTTAAAAAGATGAGAGAGGCCTGTAATTTTCATCATAGGTACACTTCAACTATGACAGAAAAAAATGAGAAAAGAAAATCCAGAAAATCACATTGTAGGATTTTTAATGAATTTATTTGCAAATTATGGTGGAAAATAAGTATTTGGTCACCTACAAACAAGCAAGATTTCTGGCTCTCACAGACCTGTAACTTCTTCTTTAAGAGGCTCCTCTGTCCTCCTCTCGTTACCTGTATTAATGGCACCTGTTTGAACTTGTTATCAGTATAAAAGACACCCGTCCACAACCTCAAACAGTCACACTCCAAACTCCACTATGGCCAAGACCAAAGAGCTGTCAAAGGACACCAGAAACAAAATTGTAGACCTGCACCAGGCTGGGAAGACTGAATCTGCAATAGGTAAGCAGCTTGGTTTGAAGAAATCAACTGTGGGAGCAAGTATTAGGAAATGGAAGACATACAAGACCACTGATAATCTCCCTCGATCTGGGGCTCCACGCAAGATCTCACCCCGTGGAGTCAAAATGATCACAAGAACGGTGAGCAAAAATCCCAGAACCACACGGGGGGACCTAGTGAATGACCTGCAGAGAGCTGGGACCAAAGTAACAAAGCCTACCATCAGTAACACACTACGCCGCCAGGGACTCAAATCCTGCAGTGCCAGACGTGTTCCCGTCTTAAGCCAGTACATGTCCAGGCCCGTCTGAAGTTTGCTAGAGAGCATTTGGATGATCCAGAAGAAGATTGGGAGAATGTCATATGGTCAGATGAAACCAAAATATAACTTTTTGGTAAAAACTCAACTCGTCGTGTTTGGAGGACAAAGAATGCTGAGTTGCATCCAAAGAACACCATACCTACTGTGAAGCATGGGGGTGGAAACATCATGCTTTGGGGCTGTTTTTCTGCAAAGGGACCAGGACGACTGAGCAGTGTAAAGGAAAGAATGAATGGGGCCATGTATCGTGAGATTTTGAGTGAAAACCTCCTTCCATCAGCAAGGGCATTGAAGATGAAATGTGGCTGGGTCTTTCAGCATGACAATGATCCCAAACACACCGCCCAGGCAACGAAGGAGTGGTCCTGGAGTGGCCTAGCCAGTCTGCAGATATCAACCCCATAGAAAATCTTTGGAGGGAGTTTAAAGTCTGTGTTGCCCAGCAACAGCCCCAAAACATCACTGCTCTAGAGGAGATCTGCATGGAGGAATGGGCCAAAATACCAGCAACAGTGTGTGAAAACCTTGTGAAGACTTACAGAAAACGTTTGACCTCTGTCATTGCCAACAAAGGGTATATAACAAAGTATTGAGAAACTTTTGTTATTGACCAAATACTTATTTTCCACCATAAATTGCAAATAAATTCATTAAAAATCCTACAATGTGATTTTCTGGATTTTTTTTCTCATTTTGTCTGTCATAGTTGAAGTGTACCTATGATGAAAATTACAGGCCTCTCTCATATTTTTAAGTGGGAGAACTTGCACAATTGGTGGCTGACTAAATAAAAAAATTCCCCACTGTATGTAATTAGTTTGTACTATGTATGCAAGAACAAGTAGTTAGTGTACTTACCCCTGTACAGAAACAATTAACACAAAAGTAACAGGTTTATAACATAGTCTGCTTTATAAGGCCAATGTTATTTGAGGTATGACCGTATAGCATAAGAATTTTGACCGCAATATGCTTGCATATCAGCCATGTATACAGCTTTTGTTTACATCTCATTATTTCCCTCCTTTTTTCACTTGGGGTTTTCTACATCAGTGGAATGGAAGGCGTATTGTCTTTCCTACTAAAGACTCTAACACTGAGATCCAGGTACACTAGCTTTACGGAACCCTCTTTGGTTCAATAAACCTCTTACGTATGCTTTATTTTACAGTCCACTATTTACTTTGTATTTACTAAGAAATGACATTGTAAAATTTAGATGATTTAATATTTACCTGTTTCTTGAGATTTAAAATCACCATTTGGTTGTGTGGAAGTCTCCAAGTTAAGTGCGTAATTTCTTAATAAATATTGGACAGAGCCCGGTTGAAATGGGCTGGTAAAATAAGTCTACCCACTTTGTCATTCGCATGGTGTCTGTACACAATGCAAACTGTGCCTACCGTGACCCCCACTCTGTGTGTTTACCTGGAAACGGCAACTCCCCAAACTAGATGCCCTCCAGTTGAAGTACTGTGATTGAATGGTTCCGGACAGCATATTGTAATAAATTACTCCCCCCTGTTTGTTTGTGTGTGTGTGTGTGTTGATATTCAACTTTCAATAACCCTTTACAGTAGTTCTGGTAGTATACTTTTTTCTTATGACCTTGTTTTATTATTTTGTCCTTCCCAAAGAGCAGTGTAATGTGCTGCCTCGTCTTACTTTTGATAGCTTTATGCTTCTATATATGTCTTACCGTTTTCGGTCTTACTGTTCAGTAATGTCCTTACTCTCCCACACGTGTCACTATGCCCCCTCTACCGCACCTTTGTGTGCAAATGACCCCCTATTCCACATGTCGTGCACTGCGTTTGACCAGGAATTTTAGACGCCTGTTCTTTGTTCAGGAGAGGCTGCCTTCCACCTACCCTTGTACAATAGCTCTCACAAGAAACTTCAGTGAAACTGATAAGCTTGTCTCTAATGCATCTCTTACTTTTTTGTTTTTTGTTGCCCCCAATATACACCCTCTCTCTGCCTGTTTCTCATCCCGATCTCTCTCTTCCCTCCTTTCTCCACCCCACTTTCTCTCTACCCTCACTGTCTCGTTACATTCTCTACCTTACCATCGTTCTTCATTTAACCCCTTCTCGATCTCTTTTCTCTCTTCCGCCTCTGTCTTCCCTTCCCTCCCGCTCTCCATTGCATCCCCCATCCTCCCCTGGGGAGCAGGCTGCGGGCCATGCTGGGTGCAGACAGCCAGGTCCAGCCCAGCCTGACCAGAGAGGCCTTCCTGAAGATGATGCTGCCCGACAGTCCCCCTGGGGAGGGGGGGCGTGGCAAGGTGAGCCCCTGCTCCCGCTAGTTTTTCTCCACACTCTACTTGGTTCACTAGTTCACTCTACTTGGTTCACTCTGACTCTGTGGTTCATTCGTATGCTGTCTGGGCTGTGTTCAGTTAAAGGAAATGTTTGAACGTCGCAGATAGAAATGTAATAAATAGAGCTGACAGCATTATCTAGTGTGGTGTTAGCCATTTCCTCCCCTGACAATGAGTGTCTTGCTTCAATTTCCTTCCCTCCTTCAGTCGGCTCCTTCCTCCGCTTGACATAATCCATTCAGATTGCTTGTGATATTAAAAATCAAGGCCGCCGCCGTTTTCAAATGAACTGAAATTAAAACCAAGGGGGATTATAAGGTGCCAGACTTGGGCTAACCTTTTTCTAGCACAGCTTCCCTCCTCCTGTCGAAAGGTTAATTTCGACATCTACCGTTCAATACCACCGGCCTAGCGTCAGAAAAAAACCCACCACTTGATGTAAAGGCTCTTGGGTAATTAGAAGAAGACAATGTGGCCAGGAAACAAGGGTGGAGGTAGAATGGGAAGGGGTTGATACAAATGGATTTGATCTGGGAGCTAGCACCTGCTCTTCAGTCCTCTTTGTTCACTGATTGAAAAATACATCACAGGAAAATGGCTGCCAGCAACATAATAGTCAATAGTCTTGACATACCCTCCTGTAATAAATGGAAGATGCAAGTCTTTCATTATTATCTGATGCCCTGCATTGATACCAACTACTATGCGCAGGGAAGCTATCGTCAGATAATTGAGGGGAAATTATCAGCTCTCATTTTTGGCACTGTGGTAGACCGAAGTTACTGTTTTGCCAATTTTGTGGAATATTCAGGCAGTTTTTTTCCTAGTTTAGCACAACCAGTTGGAGCTTGAATCACCCCTTCCGTGGTGCAGCCCTCCAAAATGTAAAATGTCTCAGGATTTTCGGTCACCCTTTTCCCCTCCCTCATTTTCTCCATCACTTCCCGCAGAGTCTGACTGGTCCTGGCGGCCTGCCCATGTCCCCACGGAGGTCCCTGTACCGGACCCTGTCGGACGAGAGCCTGTGCAGCAGCTACAGGAAAAACCTGTCGCTGGTCAGCTCTCGGAGCTCTCTCCTGGACCAGGCCCTGCCCAACGATATCCTGTTCAGCACCCTCACTGAGCCCCACCACAGCACCCTGCCACCTCGCGTGAACCTCGGCCACAGCCATGGGGCGCCGCTACACAAGAGTGAGTGTCTGCCTGTTTAGGGTAGGGGTGGCGTAGTCTCTCGCTAGCTAGGTCTTGTCAGTTGTGAAAACAGAATCTAATAGAACAGATAATATATACTTTAATCTAGATCTGTGGTTGAGAGGTAATAGGGATGGCCAACCTTTCTCCTAGAGAGCTACAGGATGTGTATATATTCTTCCAGCCCGGCTCGAACTCACCATATTCAGCTAATACCGCTAATACCGTCAAGGCCCCTTTTACCTGAAAATCGAAATATGTCCAAACTGTATAGTCAGTGTAAAAGTACCACATTTGCCCTACACTTTATTATATATTAGGGAAACCCTGGAGTACATTTCATTGATTCAGACATTCATTTAGGAATGGAACACATGTTACGAAATCATTAATATATCTGCCAAAGATGGAACGCAAACAGGGCAAATGGACAAACGCATTAAATGGACAGTGGACAGCTGCATTCACCTATTCCTGAAAAGCACTTAAAGGCCTACTCTTTGATATTTACAGCCACTTTTATATTTCTCCAGACTCATTCCTCAGCTTTATAGTAAAACAAAGTGGCAGGGCAGACATTTTGATTTTCAAATTAAGGCCATAGAAATCCAAAATATCTAGCTGCGAGCTCATTGTGGTCAATTAAATGCAAACGCCCTTGCCAGTCTGAAGCTGAACTTGAAGCTGAACTAGACCCATTGTAATAGCTACAGCATATGCCACTTTCAATTTCCCATCTGTCTTGTGCAAACCTATTTTAAAAAGTTTACTCTGTTTATAAGAAACACAGCAAGATATTGGCTATTTTCCACTGGGAAAAACATCCCAGTATGTGCTCATTGAGTATGCAAGATATTAACCCTTTCACTGTCTGTCCTCCTTGCGTTCTTTGTTGAAACATTCTAACCACTTGTTGTATTTCGCAATGACACACAGGGGCTGAATACCCCCCCCCCCCCCCCCCCCCCCCCACACACACACACACACACACACACACCTTGGAGGGTGGAGGTTTTGTGTGTGTGGATATGTGATTGCTGTGTCTTATTCAGATCACCTTAACTCTATGGGGGGGGGTGCGCATCATGGGGGGGTGCATCATGAATCTCCATTTGTATGCCAACGTTTGTGTGAGTATGTTCGCCAAAGCTGACCCCTGTGGATGTCCCCTAGATGCAGGTGAATTGTCTGTCTGACGGGGGGGAAGCTCCCCCTTCATCTCTGTCCTCTGATCAGCTTTCAACAGACTGACATTGGGTTTTAAAAAAGTAACCATGTTCTTGGCAGTTTTCCAAGCAGAAGTGCACTTTGAGAGTAAAATTGTTCAGCTTTTTTTTTTTTTTTACATTTTGGGTGGGGGTTTGTCTCGCACAGTCAATTTGGTGCAAATTGAACAGGCTGAGTTGTATTTGCTTCAAGGGGAATTCCAGATGTCTCTAAAAATGTATGTTAAGGTGATACAAGTCGTATGGATAACTCTGTGATGTTTTGTCTTACGCTTTGGTGGAAAGTGCCTGTCTTTCATTCGCTAAGAGTATCATCTTATTTAAACTCTACTTGTGTTTTTACTGACTTTGAAACCTAAAACCCTGAAATGACTTCGGAAATCTGCAGGCAGTTTGGGCTTAATATAGGAGCAGGTGTTCCAAGTGGAGAATGGATGAGCGCTGATGTCTAATTATCGGTAGACAGAAGGGAGAGGGGGAAAGAGGGAGAGAGAACCAAATCGGTGAGCTTGTCAGTCACTTATCTAAACCCGAAATGTCTCATCTCTACAGATGAGCTGTGGTTCTCTGACAGCTCCCTGGCCGACCGCTGCAAAATGGCTGATGGCAGTCTGATGCCTCTCCCGGAAGCAGTGTCTGGCCTGGACTGGTCCCATCTTGTTGATGCCGCAAGAGCTTTTGAAGGTAAGGACAACGTCTAGATTCATCATCATCATTAAACTGAGTACTTATTCACTGTTTGACCTTTTGATGCTCCCAAGAGCTTACCCAGCTAACAATTAACATGGCCTAGAATAGTATGGATTTTTTTTGTCAGGTACCCATTTGGTTGTGATGTGAGAACATCAGAAGGGGAATCTTCACATTTGTTGGGAAATGATACGTTTGGACGATGTCCAAAGGAAAATATCCCTTTGGACAGACTTTCTTAAAGCACTTAAAAGCTGGACCAACAAAGGTTATGGGAATGTTATCCCCTGACCGACCATAAACGTTATCTCCCTACCTAGCAGAAATGTTCTGGGAATGCAGAAATGTTAGCTAGGTGTAAGTGGTACCTGATTTAACATTTGCTGCTACCAAGGTTCTTCCTGTCAGGTGTCATACTGTCAAAGGCTGTCAAATCTTTTGTCCCCAGTTCTCATCAGGCTTTCAGCGCTTGGACTGTTACCCTTTTGTTCACTCAGTATTTGTATTTATTATGGATCCCCATTAGCTGCTGCCAACAATTCCTGGCCTTTATTCAGTGTCTAAATCCACTCTGGTCAATTTACGTATCTAATTTGGCGTGAAATTCAAAGTGCGAAAAGACCATTATAAAAGTTGTTTTTCTTTTCTCTTAATGTTCAGATGGGATTTCAATGTCCGTCATCCAATTCAAGTCTGCCAAATTCATTTGCTGAAGCGACTTGACATGAATTCAAATTGACCCCCAATATCATCTTGACCCAGTCAAAATCCTCAGTCTCTTCCATTGTCTGTGTCTACCTCGAGGTGCTAATTAGCAGGAAGTGGAAGGAGAGAGAGTGTATTTTGGGGACTTGAGAAACGAAGCATTATGACAATGGAGCGCACAGCAAGGAACCATTCTGCCAATTCGCGCCGTAATTGCACCTCTTGCTTGCACACTTTCTCTGGCAATTATAGCCTCGCTACCTCGTCCAACTGTGTTTCTGGTCATCTGGAATTACAGGGTGATGTACTCACAATGTTGTTTTTTCCTGCAAATGGCTCCTGCTTCCTTCATGACCAACAGATGTTTATAGACTGGATAGTTTGGACCCGTTGACCACGTTTTTTTCACCCTGAGCAATGAGGGGCGGGGTCGGTGACATGGATTAGCATCGGGCTGCACAGCAGCCTTCGATTTGTGTAGAAGTCAACACCAGAGAAAAGAGGGAGAACTCATTTTCTTGGAGAGTCATGGTAGTGTTGACCCTGGCGTTACTATGCCGTGTTGTTTAATTGGCTTGTTTTGTTTCGTGTCGCTCGCTGTGTGCTCTCAAGGCAGTGTTGCTAAGCGCTAAGACTCTAGCATGCTAGCCCTCATTAGCATGCTGGGGGAAAAGGGCAGGGTGAGCATTAGTAGCAACAAGCGAGCATTATTTATGTTACCGTAGACCTACGCATACTAGAACAGGACAAATGGTTCACAGTCAAGAGTGCAGCAGAGCAGACACAACACAGACATTCCTCTCTCCTTGTGCGTCTCATTCTTCAGTTGTGATTCATATTTATCAATGATAAACTTAACCTCAAGATTTATCTTAGACTGTTTGTCTTCCATATTGCACATTACAGAGAGAATGTCATGGGGTGTTTTAGTTGTTTCCAACTCGCTATAGGCTAGTCTTTTTAAGGAAAAGGAATACCTGGCTCTGTTCTAGATCTCCCTCTTTTACTTTCCCCCTTTCCCTCTTTTGTGTTATTTGATTTCCACTATGACAATCACTTCACCTGTGATTTACTTCAGTCAATGTTAAGCCAATGTTGAGACTCAATTAGAACGGAGTGATTGTTAAAAGGAAGAAAGAGGGACGTGTAATTATGGGTGGTTTTCAAAGCGTCAGTCTCTCGCTTGGCTCTCAGAAGCACCTTCGGTGAGACACTTATCTTTAGTGAAAACCACTTTCATCTCTCGTCCCTCTCGCTCTTTACCCCTCTCTCGCAATTCCCTTTTTCTCTCTCCCCTCTTCTCACTCCTTAGCGGGAATAATCTTAGCGAGAACAGCTCCCATCCCTTTCCCCTTCTCCCTCCTTTCTGTCATCAAATACCACATTCCAAATCCACGTCACCTCTCAACGCCATCCACATATTGAGAAGACAGATGCAGGTGGGGGATGGTTGGTGCTGCCCTTTCGCAAGAAACTTAACCTCACTTTCCTCAACCTCACTTTCCCCGGCTTTCTAAATTGATATGTGATGCCCACTCGGACATCTGCTAGGCTATTCTGACTTCTCACAAGCTTAGTCTGTTTTTTCTTGTCTTCTTCCCTATCCAGAATTGTCCTATGCTCTCTATCTGGAAGGTAACAATAGTGTGCTGTGCCATGCCAGTTACTAAGGAAGGGTACTGGCTTCTAGTGTTTCTCCACTCGACAACCCATCTGACTGCGCTTTATTGTTCTAACCCAGTGCTAATGCACTTGATTCAACTTAGCAACGGGCTGTTTGAGTTGTTGACTAGTTGAATCGAGTGTGTTTGTTTTGGTGGGCTAGAACAAAAATGTGCAGTCATGTGGGTCTTTACAGCTGGAGTTGACATTCACTGGCTTATAATGCCTTGGGAAAATATTCAGACCCCTTGACTTTTTACAAATTTTGTTAGGTTACAGCATAAATATTTATGAAACAGTTTTTTTCCCCTCATCAATCTACACACAATACCACATAATGACAAAGCAAAAGCAGGTTTAGACATTTTTGCAAATGTATTAAAATAATTAATAAAAACAATTAAATCACATTTACATAAGTATTCAGACCCATTACTCAGTATATTGTTGAACCACCTTTGGCAGCAGTTACAGCCTTGAGTTTTCTTCGATAAAATGCTGCAATCTTGTCACACCTGTATTTGGGGAGGTTCTATCATTCTTCTCTGCAGATCCTCTCAAGCTCTGTCAGGTTGGATAGGGAGCGTTGCTGCACAGCTATTTTCAGGTCTCTCCAGAGATGTTCGATCGGGTTCAAGTCCGGGCTCTGGCTGGGCCACTCAAGGACATACAGAGACTTGTCCTGGAACCACTCCGGTGTTGTCTTGGCTGTGTGCATAGGGTCATTGTCCTGTTGAAAGGTGAACCTTCGCCCCAGTCTGAGGTCCTGAGCGCTCTGTAGCAGGTTTTCATCAAGGCTCTCTCTGTACTTTGCTCCGTTCATCTTTCCCTCGATCCCAACTAGTCTCCCAGTCCCTGATGCTGAAAAACACCACCACAGCATGATGCAGCCACCACCATGCTTCACTGTAGGGATGGTGCCAGGTTTCTTCCAGAGGTGACGCTTGGCATTCAGGCCAAAGAGTTCAATCTTGGTTTCATCAGACCAGAGAATCTTGTTTCTCATGGTCTGAGAGTCCATTAGGTGCCTTTTGGCAAACTCCAAGTGGGGTATCATGTGCCTTTAACTGAGGAGTGGCTTCCGTCTGGCCACTCTACTGTAAAGGCCTGATTGGTGGAGTACTGCAGAGATGGTTGTCCTTCTGGAAGGTTCTCCCATCTCAATTTCGAGTCTCATAGCAAAGGGTCTAAATACTTATGCAAATAAGGTATTGCTGTTTTTTTATTTTGTATACATTTGTAAAAAAATTCTAAACCTGTTTTCACTTTGTCATTGTGGGGTATTGTGTGTAGATTGCAGAGTTTTTGTACATTTTTCAAAATCCATTTTAAAAGACTGTAACGTAACAAAATGTGGGAACTGTCAAGGGGTCTGAATACAGTCCGAAGGCACTGTGTATTATACTGTGAGTGGGGCCTTAACTGTGTGAAATCCAGTTTGCTCTCATATTTAACCCCCAGCCTGCTCGTGCCCTCTTCACCCCCCCGAGAGAGTGGATCCAGGTGGTAAATACAGTGCTGTGAAAAAGTGTTTTCCCCCTTACTTATTTCCTCTATTTTTGCATATCGTTGATACTGAATGTTATCAGATCTTAAACCTTTATCTAATATTAGGTTTTGTTGAAGATCTGATAATGTTCAGTATAAAAAAATATGCGAAAATTAGAAAGTAGCTCCATAATTGTTACTTTTAGGATAGACTCTGGCAAAGGCTTAGGGATGGGAGCTAACCATAGCACCTCCACAGGATCCATTCTACTCTACATCACTCCCTATTAGTCACGCTCTCCACCTTCATGGTTGCAAGATTGGACTGCTTAATAAAAGGGCTGCACCAGAATGTGCCTTTCCTTAGAACATTGCTTTTGGAGCATTTAAGCGCTACTGTAGGTTCATTTGCACTGAAAGTGGACTGTACACAGTGTGGGTAACTGAACTGTACCTGAGGGATGTGCTGTCTCCTGTTTTCAGGTCTGGAGCTCGACAAGAATACCAGTCGTCTGTGTGATAAAGGCTGTCCGAAAGACTCACTAGGTGACATGACATTTTTCTCCGCGAGGCACTCTATTCTTCACTGGGATTCCTTGACTTTTACTACCACTAGTTAGTCACTGGCATTGAAGCTTCTTTCACCTTTACTGCCGTTGGTGCTTTTGCTATCACTGCTATGGGACCTCCACAACTGCTACAATTTTATTTAGTGTTGAAACCAAATCAAATTAGGGTTTTTACGAGCATTTCTGTAACACTACAGCAGCTACTACTACCACTGTACATCTATCACCACCTTCTAGCTGCCTAGTGCCTCTGCCTAGTGCCTCTGCCTTGTGCCTCTGCCTTGTGCCTCTGCCTTGTGCCTCTGCCTAGTGCCTCTGCCTAGTGCCTCTGCCTAGTGCCTCTGCCTAGTGCCTCTGCCTAGTGCCTCTGCCTAGTGCCTCTGCCTAGTGCTTGTGCCTCTGCCTTGTGCCTCTGCCTTGTGCCTCTGCCTAGTGTTACCTCAACCACTTCTTCTGTTGTGATGTTTTCTCCTGCTAACTTTTGTTCCAGCCTTACACTAACACGCCTGATTAAACTGCTCTCCTCTTCTAATCTGGCATTTCCCAGCAGTTAAGAACATTATTGAAGTTGAGATGTGTGTCATGGTATTTAAAGCTACACTATGCAGAAATCTCTCCGCCATTTCCTGGTTGCTAAAATTCTAATAATTTGACAAATTTCAGTTTGTGACAAAACAAGCAAGTGTAGTGTAGAGAATCATTGTACCATCTAAACTGCTGTGAAATGTATATTCCATAACCAAAAACATTGTACACTGAACAAAAATGTAAAGTCTTGGTCCCACGTTTCATGAGCTGAAATAAAAGATCCCAGAAATGTTCCATATGGACAAAAGGTTTATTTCTCTCAAATTTTGTGCAAAGATGTGTTTACATCCATGTTAGTGAGCATTTCTCATTTGCCAAGATAATAAATCCACCTGATAGGTGTGGCATATCAAGAAGCTGATTAAACAGCATGATCATTACACAGGTGCATCTTATGATGGTGTCAATAAAATGGCACTCTAAAATTACACAACACAATGCCACAGATGTCTCAAGTTTTGAGGGACCATGCAATTGGCATGCTAACTTCAGGAATGTATACCAGAGCTGTTGTCAGAGAATAGAATGTTAATTTCTCTACCATAAGCCGCCTCCAACGTCGTCTTAGAGAACTTGGTAATACGTCCAACCAGCCTCACAACCGCAGACCATTTGTATGGCGTTGTGTGGGCAAGCGGTTTGCTGATATCAACGTTGTGAACAGAGTGCCCCATGGTGGCAGTGGGGTTATGGTATGGGCAGGCATAAGCTACGGACAACCAACACAAAAGCATTTTATCAATGGCCAATTGAATGCACTGAGATACCGTTGCGAGATCCTGAGGCCCATTGTCATGCCATTCATCCTCCACCATCACCTGATATTTCAGCAAGATAATGCACGGCCCCATGTCATCGCATCTGTACACAACTCCTGGAAGCTGAAAATGTCCCAGTTCTTTCATGGCTTGCATACTCACCAGACATGTATGGGATGCTCGGGATCGACGTGTACGACCACGTGTTCCAGTTCCCGGCAATATCCAGCAACTTCACGCAACTATTGAAGGGGGTGGGACAACATTCCACAGGCCACAATCAACAGCCAGATTAACTCTATGCGAAGGAGATGTGTCGTACTGCATGAGGCAAATGGTGGTCACACCAGATATTGACTGGTTTTCTGACCCACGCCTCTGCCTTTTTTTTGTGTCTGTGAAATCTATAGATTAGGACCTAATAATAAAAAATCTAATGATTTCTTTATATGAAATGTAACTCAGTCAAATATTTGAAATTGTTGAATGTTGCGTTGCGTTTATGTTTTTGTTGACTGTATTTTCAGCCATTTGAAGCTGGTGTGCAAAACTAACTAAAAGTCGCAAAAAACTAAACGTAAGAAAGGGATGCATAGAAATAGAGCACATAGAACAGATCTACCCCCCCCCCCCCCCCCAAAAAAAAGTTACCTATTGCGGCTTTAATAGTATTGTGTGTGTGTTTTCTTTAGCAGCGGACCAGGGTTCACTCTGCTCCATGTTGGACGTGGAGCAGGCCCAGCAGGCCATGGAGCTGTCCCATGAGCTGAATCGGAGGGTGGCTGCGTCGGAGGCTGCCGCTCTGGAGGCAGGGTAGGTGTACTGCGCCTTTGGGTGGGGCAGGCAGTTAACTTCTTGCGTTGAGCAATCCCGTATCCGGGAGCGTAATCATAGCCTCAAGCTCATTACCATAACGCAACGTTAACTATTCATGAAAATCGCTAATGAAATGAAATAAATATATTGACTCACAAGCTTAGCCTTTTGTTAACAACACTGTCATCTCAGATTTTCAAAATATGCTTTTCAACCATAGCTATACAAGCATTTGTGTAAGAGTATTGATAGCTAGCATAGCATTAAGCCTAGCATTCAGCAGGCAACATTTTCACAAAAACAAGAAAAGCATTTACCTTTGAAGAACTTCGTATGTTTTCAATGAGGAGACTCTCAGTTAGATAGCAAATGTTCCGTTTTTCCCAAAATATTATTTGTGTAGGAGAAAGCGCTCCGTTTTGTTCATGATGAACGTGATGTTTGGCTAAGAAAACCCCCCGAAAATTCAGTCATTACAACGCCAAACTTTTTTCCAAATTAACTCCATAATATCGACAGAAACATGGCAAACGTTGTTTAGAATCAATCCTCAAGGTGTTTTTCACATATCTATTCGATGATAAATCATTCGTGGCAGTTTGGTTTCTCCTCTGAACCAAATGGAAAAATGCACGCAGCTGGAGATTACGCAATACTTTCGACGGAGGACACCAAGCGGGCACCTGGTAAATGTAGTCTCTTATGGTCAATCTTCCAACGATATGCCTACAAATACGTCACAATGCTGCAGACGCCTTGGGGAAATGACAGAAAGTGTAGGCTCATTCCTGGCGCATTCACAGCCATATAAGGAGACATTGGAACACAGCGCATTCAAAATCTGGGGCACTTCCTGTATGAAATTTCACCTTGGTCTCGCCTGTAGCATTAGTTCTGTGGCACTCACAGACAATATCTTTGCAGTTTTGGAAACATCATAGTGTTTTCTTTCCAAAGCTGTCAATTATATGCATAGTCGAGCATCTTTTCGTGACAAAATATCTTGTTTAAAACGGGAACGTTTTTTATCAAAAAATTAAGAGCGCCCCCTATATCGAAGAAGTTAAAGGAGCTTGACTTAGTAGAGAAGGGATTTAGTTATTGAAGGTCTTACATATGCGCATGTTTAACACTACTTACTGACTGAATGCACTGACAATAGCATGAATGCCGAAATATTGTTCATCCTCCTCTAAAGGAATCACTTTTATGATCAAAAGATTCTGATTACAGGCCCAGTGTAGTCAAAAATTTGATTTTTCCTTCTCTCTGTGTGTGTGTGTGTGTGTGTGTGTGTGTGTGTGTGTGTGTGTGTGTGTGTGTGTGTGTGTGTGTGTGTGTGTGTGTTAAAAAAAATCACATTGTGGTTGGAGTAATACTGTGAAATTGTGAAAAATATGATAATGCCTTTCTAGTGTAAGAGCTTTTTGAAAGACTGCCTAAAATGTCTGCCTTTTTTGGTGGGATGGAGTTTTGGCCTGCCTGGTGTCAACACAAATGAGCTAATAGACCAATAAGAAAGAGTTCCAGACCTCTCTGCCAATATCAGCTAGTTTTCAATGTTCTCCTCCCCACTCAGACCCCTCCCAGACACTCCTAGCAGTCCTTCTTGGAAAAATGGCTCTTTGCTAAGAAGCTATTTTTGTTTATTTTTGACTATTTTAATTGAAAACAATCACAGTAAGGTGCTTAATTGTTAACCAGAAAAGGTTAATAACTATGTAAACATTTTCATAAATGACCTTCACTTCACATAAATGACCTTTAGTGTGGACCTACAACACTATTCACTTAAATATGTTTTAAGTCAGTGACCTGGTTACACCTGAAGTTAGCTAGTAAACAATGCTGTTTTTTGTCAGTAGTTATACTCCACTTCAAAGAGTGGTGTAATTGATGCTGTATAAAAACATATACCAATAAAGACAGACATAACGAAGAGGTCAAATTCTATAGACTGCTCTATAGACTCGCAAAACATGAAGAAGCCTGTCTCTCTATCTCTATATAGGAATGATTCTCCTGCTCTGCTCACTGGCAAAGTCATCCAACTGGAAGAGATCCTCAGACAGCTTCAGTTCGACCTGCGAAAGGTATAGTCAACTCCCCGAAGCACATCAGCAATGTCTCCAGTGAATCGCTTAGCATGTATAACAATAATAACATGGTCATTTAGCTGATTACTTTCATCCAAAGGGATGTGCAGCTAACACGTGAATCAGTATAGTACCATGATACACTAAAATGGTCTGTACAATTAGCTGTGGTTTTAAAATGTACGCTTCTCTGCTGGTGTATGTTGTAAATCATACAACCCCAGCGAAAACCAGTTGTCATAGTCAGGTGGAATATTGATTGTAAAAGGACGTTTTGTCAGTCTTTTCAGCAACCAGAAAAATAGGTCTTTATCTGACCAGATAAACAGCAAGAATATGATTCGCTTTTCCATGATGTGGTGACGTCGTCATATAATATGCATCTTTACCTGGCTATAACAGAGACCAGTTGCTTGTAATCTGGTTATATTTTGTATTCTCATTCAGAAAACCACTGTACAACCAGACAATTATGTCATAATGAAGCCAAATCTTGTCTACTGTGCCAAATGGTGATCATATGTATAGCCAATGTCATCATGCCAGGTTGCGTAATAACCTGTGTGTGTGTGTGTGCTCCACAGGAGCAAGAGGACAAGGCCATGTTGCAGGAGCAGGTCCAGCACTTGCGTCAGGACAACATGCGTCTGCACGAGGAGAGCCAAACGGCAGCCGGCCAGCTCAGGAGGTTCAGCGAATGGTTCCTAAACTCGGTCGACAACAAGAAGCCCTGAGCAACAAAAAAATAACACTGACACACACTGCAACATGGCCGTTAACTCCACATTACCTGAGCCAGTGGCATGTCAAGAGGGACGATGTCTACAGTGATTCAAAGTGAATAGCCATCGCATGAGTGCAAGAAGTTGCGAGTTAGCGTGCTAATGCTAGTAGCATTGTTTTGTAATCAAAACAACAACATGAATTAGTGTAAATATACCAAGGGGACAGGGGAGGGTAAAGGGATACATTTATAGAAGGTTAAAATAAAGGGGAGGAAGGGAAGAATGCTTCAGATCTCATGTTTTTTGGCTATTTGGTTATAGGAAGGAACATGTGAATTTTAAAAAACAAATGAATGTAACTTATGTGTAATCTATATTCTTTTGTCGAATAAGGCAAGTGTAAACTTATCGGTTCCCTCAGTAAACAACAATGAAAAGAAGTTCACCCAAATAAATTTACTCAACTTTACCTTGACTTTTAATGCATTATATAATAACCAGGAAATAACTAAGGTGTTACAAGGTTCTTGTATAAGTTTTGTAAATACTCCACTTTTGAACAAAAAAATGAAATTGTCAGAGCAATAAATATGGTGATAGTCACAAAACTGTTATTAATGGTTAGCACTAATTGTGGTGTTGTCGAAATTGCGATTGTATTGGATTACTTGGAAGTGTTTATTTTGCAGGAACAAAAACGTGCCTGACTTTAACCAGTGGTGTATGGATACTGTAGTCTTTTCTGTTGTTGTAGTCCCTCATCCTTTTCCAACCCCATGCCTTGTCCACCACTCTCACTAATGATGTCTACCATGATTTTATTACCTTTTTTCTTTTTGCCACAGAGAAAAGTATTCTTATGCAGTCGATCCTGAACACTTGCAGGTACATAAGGTACCAAGTGTACGAATTATGTATTTTCAATGCCAAAGTGTGTTTGATGTTCTTTGTACAGTACTTTAGAGAAAGTGTCTTGTATTTAACACTCTTATTTAAATTTACCCTCCAAATTGTTTATTTTAATATTGAGTATTTTGATCCTTTCTGCACTAAAACAATTAATGGCTCCTTATTGGCAATGTCTGTATAGTTGGCAAGAGATGAGATATAAATACTATATACTTAAAGGGTTAAGGGCCCAACGTAAGGGCCCAACGTTTGGATGCTGCTAGAATACAGCCTGTTGTTTTGTAAGCCTTTCTTTCTTTGTAAGGTGTTTTGTTAACGATGGGACAAAAGGTTTGCTTTTTTAATAAATGTAGGATGTTGGAAAAACAAAATGGACTCAACAGTGACATTTAATTCCAGCGACAACGTTTGTGAGTTTTTTTTTTTATGTTCCGTGTTGTTTTGCAGACAAATTATGTCTTAAACAGACATCCTATAGTATGCCCCTGACTATAATCAGTGCTAGACACTGTTTGAGGAAGTGGCATGCAGTCGTTTAGAGTATTGAATTATGGGTAACACTTGTACAGGGATCACATCTATGGCACAATTGGGAAATCCGCATAGTGTCTTCCTTTTTTATAGGTCAGGCCATTATTCAAAACAGCTCCTCTCTCCAAAGGATCTAGCAAAAGTGATGCCTGGCTGGCTGGAAACGGGTATTCTGGACTGTAACACATTATCATCAAATCTTGTTAGACCCAGATGGGCCGGGACTGTCCACAAGCATCACCTAGATAAACCTTTTGAATTATTCATGGCTTAGAAGAAATATCATTATAATACTTTCGCAATAGAATTTTCAGATCTGGATCCTGGAGCCATGTTAAACTAATAAAAAATATATATTTGCCCCAAAATGATGGTACTGTAAAGTATTTGGCTCAGAGGTCTCTGAGGAGTAGGGCTATCAGCTCTTATGGCAAGGAGACACGAGTGAAACTTTGCTCAGTGCAAATTGCTGTCAAACTTGTGTCTTGTACTTGAGAATTCACACGATAGTAATCAGACTATAATTGTTTTTATTCCTTATCGGTTAGACTTAACATATTGGAAAGTCTTGTGTGTTGAGAAATCAGAGCATAGTATTTTCCTAAAACCTCACACAACCAAACTAGTCTCTCATGAAAACCTTTAATACATTCTGAAAACAAGGCCTAGATTTGGACGACACCAGTTTACCTCTTAAGGATCTCTACAGATCGGTGTCCCACCCTCGTGACGGTTGAGCTATTGTGCGCTAGTGCAATTAGCATTAGGTTGTAAGTAACAAGAACATTTCCCAGGACTTAGACGTATCGGATATTGGTAGAAAGCTTAAATTATTAATCTAACTGCACTGTCCAATTTACAGTAGCTATTACAGTGAAAGAATACCATGCTATTGTTTGAAAAATGATTAATAAACCAATTAGGCACATTTGGGCAGCCTTGATACAACATTTTGAACAGTTCTTTGGACCAGTCTAAAACTTTGCACATACTGCTGCCATCTAGTGGCCAACATCTAAATTGCACCTGGGCTGGAATAACAAATTATGGCCTTTCTCTTGCATTTCAAAGATGGTACAATTTTTTTTTTGTATTATCTTTTACCAGATCTATATTCTCCTACATTAATTTCACATTTCCACAAACTTCAAAGTGTTTCCTCTCAAATGGTATCAAGAATTTGCATGTCCTTGCTTCAGGTTCTGAGCAGTTAGATTTGGGTCATTTTGGTGAAAATTTTAAAAAGGGGTGGATCCCTATGTCCAACTAAGAAGGCAACATACTCTCATTGTGTCCAACAGATGAGCCATTGTGTATGGCAGATCGAGAACATTCCCATCCCTTAGGGACAATAAACTGTGGTATGGTGGGGAAGTCTGTACAGATATCAGCCTAGCCTGTCTACAACGGTAGGCCTATGTCCCAGATGCCTCTCCTGCAGCCCCCAGCCACCCAATTTAGGTCCCATTACCTCACCTCTCTCCACATCAAATCAAACTTTATTTGCCACGTGCCGAATACAAGTTTAGACTTTACAGTGAAATGCTTACTTACAAGCCCTTAACCAACAGTGCAGTTCAAGAAGAAGAAAATATTTACTAAGTAGGCCAAAATAAAAAGTAACAATAAGAATAATAACGAGGCTATATAGAGGGGGCACCGGTACCGAGTCAGTGTGCAGGGGTACAGGCTAGTTGAGGTAATCTGTACATGTAGGTGGGGGGAAGTGACTATGCATAGGTAACAAGCAGCAGTGTACAAGGGGGGGTCAATGTTAATTGTCCGGTGGCGATTTTCATAAATTGTTCAGCAGTCCAATGGCTTGGGGGTAGAAGCTGTTGAGTAGCCTTTTGGTCCTAGACTTGGCGCTCCGGTACCGCTTGCCGCTTGGCGTGCCCTCTTCACGACTGTCTTGGTATGTTTGGACCATGATAGTTCGATGGTGATGTGGACACCAAGGAACTTGAAACTCTCAACCCGCTCCACTACAGCCACGTCAATGTTAATGGGGGTCTGTCCGGCCTGCCTTTTCCTGTAGTCCATGATCAGCTCCTTTGCCTTGCTCACATTGAGGGGAAGGTTGTTATCCTGGCACCAGACTGCCACTTCTCTGACCTCCTCCCTATAGGCTGTCTCATCGTTGTCCGTCATGGTTGTGTCGTCAGCAAACTTAATGATGGTGTTGGAGTCGTGTTTGGCCACGCAGTCGTGGGTGAACAGGGAATACAGGAGGGGACTAAGTACACACCCCTGTGGGGCCCCAGTGTCAAGGATCAGCGTGGCAGATGTGTTGTTGCCTACTCTTACCACCTGGGGGTGGCCTGTCAGAAAGTCCAGGATCCAGTTACAGAGGGAAGTGTGTAGTCACAGAGTCCTTAGCTTAGTGGTGAGCTTCGTGGGCACTATGGTGTTGAACACTGAGCTGTAGTCAATGAACAGCATTCTCACATAGGTGTTCCTTTTGTCCAGGTGAGAAAGGGCAGTGTGGAGTGCGATTGAGATTGTGTCATCTGTGGATCTGTTGGGGCGGTGTGCAAATTGGAGAGGGTCTATGGTGTCCGGGAGAATGCTGTTGATGTGAGCCATGCCCAGCCTTTCAAAGCACTTCATGGCTACCGATGTGAGTGCCATGTGGCGGTAATCATTTAGGCAGGTTACCTTCACTTCCTTGGGCACAGGGACTATGGTGGTCTGCTTGAAACATGTAGGTATAACAGACTCGGTTAGGGAGAGGTTGAAAATGTCAGTGAAGACACGACAGTTGGTTTGCGCATGCTTTGAGTACACGTCCTGGTAATCCGTCTGGCGCAGCGGATTTGTGATTGTTGATCTGTTTTGTTCACATCGGCTGCTGAGAGCGGTATCACACAGTCGTCCAGAACAGCTGGTGCTCTCGTGCATGCTTCAGTGTTGTTTGCCTCGAAGCGAGCATAAAATGCATTTAGCTCATCTGGTAGGCTCGCGTCACTGGGCAGCTCGTGTCTGGGTTTCCCTTTGTAGTCCGTAATAGTTTTCAAGCCCTGCCACAGCCGACGAGCATCAGAGCCGGTGTAGGAGGATTCAATCTTAATCCTGTATTGACGCAGGATTTCTTATAAGCGTCTGGATTAGTGTCCCACTCCAGCCTTTAGCTTCATGCAGATGTTGTCTGTAATCCATGGCTTCTGGTTGGGATATGTACGTACAGTCACTGTGGGGACGACGTCATCGATGCACTTATTGATGAAGCCGATGACTGAGGTATTCCTCAATGCCATTGGATGAATCCCAGAACATATTCCAGTCTGCGCTATCAAAACAGTCCTGTAGTGTAGCATCCATGTCATCTGACCACTTCCGTATTGAGCGAGTCACTGGTACTTCCTGATTTCGTTTTTGTTTGTAAGCAGGAATCAGGAGGATAGAATTATGGTCAGATTTGCCAAATGGAGGGCGGAGAAGAGCTTTGTATGCATCTCTGTGTGTGGAGTAAAGGTGGTTTAGGATTTTTTTCACCCTGGTTGCACGTGACATGCTGGTAAAAATGTGTTAAAACTGATTTAAGTTTGCCTAAAGTCGCCGGCCACTAAGAGCGCTGCTTCTAGGTGAGCTTTTTCGTCTTTGCTTATGGCCTTATAGAGTTGGTTGAGAGCGGTCTTAGTGCCAGCTTCACTTTGTGGTGGTAAATAGACGGCTACGAATAATACAGATGAGAACTCTCTTGGTAGATAGTGTGGTCGACAGCTTATCATAAAGTACTCTAGCAATACCTCAAGACTTCTTTAATATTAGACATCGCGCACCAGCTGTTATTGACAAAAAGACACACACCCCCACCCCTCGTCTTACCAGAGGTAGTGTCTCTGTTCTGCCGGTGCATGGAATATCCCGCCAGCTCTATATTGTCCGTTTCTTCATTCAGCCACGTCTCGGTGAAACATAAGGTGTTACAGTTTTTAATGTCCCGTTGGTAGGATCATCTTAATAGTAGGTCATCAATTTTATTTTCCAACGATTGCATGTTAGCAATGAGAATGGTAGTTTGCTCGCTCACCTCTGCAATCTCAACCACACTGCACACTGCCCTAACCCATCTGGACAAGAGGAATACCTATGTGAGAATGCTGTTCATCGACTACAGCTCGGCATTCAACACCATAGTACCCTCCAAGCTCGTCATCAAGCTCGAGACCCTGGGTCTCGACCCCGCCCTGTGCAACTGGGTACTGGAATTCCTGACAGTCCGCCCCCAGGTGGTGAGGGTAGGCAACAACATCTCCACCCCGCTGATCCTCAACACTGGGGCCCCACAAGGGTGCGTTCTGAGCCCTCTCCTGTACTCCCTGTTCACCCACGACTGCGTGGCCACGCACGCCTCCAACTCAATCATAAAGTTTGCGGACGACACAACAGTGGTAGGCTTGATTACCAACAACAACGAGACGGCCTACAGGGAGGAGGTGAGGGCCCTCGGAGTGTGGTGTCAGGAAAATAACCTCACACTCAACGTCAACAAAACTAAGGAGATGATTGTGGACTTCAGGAAACAGCAGAGGGAACACCCCCCTATCCACATCGATGGAACAGTAGTGGAGAGGGTAGCAAGTTTTAAGTTCCTCGGCATACACATCACAGACAAACTGAATTGGTCCACTCACACAGACGCAGCAGCAGCGCCTCTTCAACCTCAGGAGGCTGAAGAAATACAGATGCACAATCGAGAGCATCCTGTCGGGCTGTATCACCGCCTGGTACGGCAACTGCTCCGCCCTCAACCGTAAGGCTCTCCAGAGGGTAGTGAGGTCTGCACAACGCATAACCGGGGGCAAACTACCTGCCCTCCAGGACACCTACACCACCCGAAGTTACAGGAAGGCCATAAAGATCATCAAGGACATCAACCACCCAAGCCACTGCCTGTTCACCCCGCTATCATCCAGAAGGCGAGGTCAGTACAGGTGCATCAAAGCTGGGACCGAGAGACTGAAAAACAGCTTCTATCTCAAGGCCATCAGACTGTTAAACAGCCACCACTAACATTGAGTGGCTGCTGCCAACACACTGACACTGACTCAACTCCAGCCACTTTAATAATGGGAATTGATGGGAAATGATGTAAATATATCACTAGCCACTTTAAACAATGCCACCTTATATAATGTTACTTAACCTACATTATTCATCTCATATGCATACGTATATATTGTACTCTATATCATCGACTGCATCCTTATGTAATACATGTATCACTAGCCACTTTAACTATGCCACTTTGTTTACATACTCATCTCATATGTATATACTGTACTCGATACCATCTACTGTATCTTGCCTATACTGCTCTGTACCATCACTCATTCATATATCCTTATGTACATATTCTTTATTTCCTTACACTGTGTATAAGACAGTAGTTTTGGAATTGTTAGTTAGATTACTTGTTGGTTATTACTGCATTGTCGGAACTAGAAGCACAAGCATTTCGCTACACTCACATTAACATCTGATAACCATGTGTATGTGACAAATAAAATTTGATTTGATTTGATTCTCAGAAGGATGCCTGATCTGCATCCTCTTTTCTGGTGTATTTTCTACATGCAAAAGGCGTGGATCTGGGCCTGTTCCAGGCAAAGCAGGATATCCTTCTCGTCTGATTCATTAAAGGAAAAAGTTTATTCCAGTCCGCGGTGAGTAATCGCTTTTCTGATATCCAGAAGTAATTTTTGATCATAAGAGACAATAGCAGCAACATCATGTACACAATAAGTAAAACAAAAATAAGTTACACAAAACACACAAAAAATAACAAAATTGCACAATTGGTTGGCAGAATGTAAAACCTCAGCAGCATCTTCTCTGTCATATGGTTTGACCACATATGTAAAAAAGTGGAGGAACCGAGAGAGACACACACCCACTCACACATGCATTTGGGAGCAGACACACACGCATGCACATCGTTGAAGTCCAGGAGGAGTAGCAAGGTTTGGTTGGAGATGAAAAAGAGAGTTAAAAAAACGAGGGCCCGAGAGAAACAGAAACAGAAGGACAGGAGGAGAAGAGCGATCAAACAGGAGAGGCATCCTGCAAGTAGGGGAAGACAAATGGGCCAGTGGAATAGTTCGAAGTTAGCTTTTTTTTAAAGATCAATGGAAGTAAAATTGGATGGATGGAGTGCTGAATATTGAATGGAGCTCCATTGTCACCCCCTTTACTCTAGCTCATGTTTCACCTTCCATTTCAAAACCCCAGCGTTCTCCTCAGTGGAGCCCATCAGAGTATTTTTGAGCACTTTGGTGGTTGCGTGGGAAACGGATAGAGCACCTGCCGCATGACAAAGTGCTTTTAGGATGAGAGCCCCGACCCGAGAAGTGTGACACGAAATGAGAAGATGCTGTGTCCCATCCTTCCCAATGATCCCATGTTTTGAACGAAGAGTTGACTTAATGGAACAACACTTTACAAAGATGCTTGCGAAGCACAAGGCTAAATCCCGAACAGAAGCGTTCAACCGAAGGGAAAAAGAAAGCAATGCAATGTTGTAAGTGCCGGAGTTTGTCATTGAGAGGGATCTATAATTCATAGGTTCGATGACCTGATTTCATGAATAAATGCTGCGAGAGAGGGAAAAAAGATCAATGCATTGGTATTTTTCACTGAGTTCTACACACACAATGGAAAGAAAGGAAGTGTAGAGAAAGATCAGAGACCTCTATGGCTCGGGGTTAAAATGAAAATTGTGCAATGGTTTCAGCTGTGGTGCCCCAAAGGTTTGGGCTTTCTAGGCCAGAGTGTATTCTCAGCAGTGAGCTTTAGGTCAAAATGAGAACATTTTTCTAATAATAATCATGGGAATGCAATGGTAATTTGGAGCATATTGCTGTGTATGTGACCGACCGTGTATCAAAGCTTAATCTAAGCATCATTAGGGCTCCATCAACTTTGCTTTTCACTGCGCAGTCCTTTCAAATAAGTTGGAACATTGTTTCTCCCCCGAACTAATCAAGGGCTTGATGATAAGTTGAGTGGTTGGAACAGTTCAAATGGGATAAAACAGAACAAGTTAAATGTGCAACCTTTCGGGTACACAAGGACCAGGATTGAAAAACGTTGATGTCTTATCTTCTCAGAAAATCGCAAAGCCAACAGAGGTTTAGGGCAGGCCAGACTCATGAAAAGGTTCAGGAAAAGTCACATCTCCAGACGGTCCTACAGGGAGAATTCAGCAGCTCTACTACCAAGGTTAACCATGTTGACAGTTTGGTCCGGTGCCCTGAATGAAAAATTCCCGAAGCTATCTGTCAGTAGAGTTGTGAATTGAGACGACAATATTATGCTAGCCAATGAAAATCTTCAGGTCTTACGAAGGTTACTCATCACATGAGCATGGTTCACCGAACAACCTCCACTGCACTCACACTTTGCCAATGTTACAAAGGTGACAAAAATGTGGAATAGTTCTTGCTTAATCTTTGCTATTGCGTATATAGGAAAGAGTAGCAGCAGGTTCTTCAGTAAGTAGTTAATTTACTCCTCCCTTTTCAAATGAAGGGCATTTTGGGTGAACATAACAGCCAAGGGGTCTTTCAAATAATAACCAGTAATTAAGTGTTAGATAGTAACCGTAGTATTAGTTGTTGGTGAATATTACAGTATGTGTGCGTGTGGTGAGTGGTAAGCGTGCATGAGGATGTATTGGTGTGCATGTACGCACGTAAGGATGATTTACATCCTAAAAAAAACGATTTCAGGAAAGTTCACAGGAAGTTCAGGGGAAATGAGCCATGTCAATTAGTACAAAGGATTTCCATTTTGTTTCAGATTTTTGGATCTCATAATTACAAAATTATTTCAGGCAAAATATATATAATTTGTTTATTGGAACATATAGGCCTGTAGAGTGGGGCGGCAGGGTAGCCTAGTGGTTAGAGTGTTGGACTAGTAACAGGAAGGTTGCAAGTTCAAACCCCCGAGCTGACAAGGTACACATCTGTCGTTCTGCCCCTGAACAGCCCCTTAACCCACTGTTCCTAGGCCGTCATTGAAAATAAGAATTTGTTCTTAACTGACTACAGATAGATACAAAAAGGAGTCCATAAGCACAGATGAAGGATATCAAGATTCTGGATGGAGGTGTAATATTATGTAATATGTAATGCTTCTACACCTGCATTGCTTGCTGTTTGGGGTTTTAGGCTGGGTTTCTGTACAGCACTTTGAGATATCAGCTGATGTACGAAGGGCTATATAAATACATTTGATTTGATTTGATTTGATTTAATATCCCTCCCAATGTGTTCTCCAATCTCATAAACCATTTTAGAAAACGGCTCAGTGTTAGGAGGGTGCTGCAGTATTGATAATAGGGGGTACAATCAGTTTGACCCAGTCTTTTTGAGTTATGTTTTAGCACTTGTTTAACAGAATCTATTTCTCTGATCAATTGTATTAGTATATAATAATATAGTTTAGCAGTTTATGGATTAAGTGCCTTACTCAATGGCATAATGGCAGTAGGTGGCACCTCTCTCCCGCCAGATTTTCCCCGTCAACCCTTTGTTTCCTGGCCTGCCTGAGGCTACTGCCTCATATAAAATGAAATACATGTTGGTCCCACTTTAAACAAAGTATAATTTTATATAGCACACATAAAGATAAAGGCTTCATAGGCACTACAACAAGGCTTCATAGGCACTACAACAAGGCTTCATAGGCACTACAACAAGGCTTCACAAATCTTCTATAAGCCTATGTCATACTCTATAAATCGTGTATAAAGGGTACATAACAATTCCCGCAGTATGGTGAATTGCCAAATCTAACATTCCACAGCATTCATAGGGTATGACATAGGCTTATAGATGACTTGTGAAGAATTTATGTAGTGCTTATGAAGCCGTACTCCGTTTAAAGTGGCACCCATATTTTCAATAAAGTGTTTCAAGTCGCTAATAGACTTATGTTGTGAGCTATACATGCATGTGATCACGACTTGAACAAAAGCATCAACTCGGTCTGCTCTGAGTTGTTGTACTTTGACTTTCCCACAGGATGTATCACCATAGAAACGCAGCATTCCTTTTATAATCGTCACTAGAACACATAAAAAGAATATGGCTTCTACTGTGGCATCAATGCATTGAAAACTGTCAGCGTCTCTCACAACCACAATATCGGTCCACACATGGCGACAATCCAATCAAGACAGCCACAGGTCCAGATGTCAATGTCTCTGTGTACAGTACATATTTCTATCTATTTTTCTGTATAGGTTATCTAAGCATAGGTCTTTACCTGTTCAATTGTCATTTAAATTAATGATCCACATTGATTATTTAACAACGTTTATGCCCTTAGAAGTTTAGTACAGCTGCCACACTGATATATACTATCATAACCCAAGAATTAAAGCAATTTTGTTATTTTCTAAAGTCTAGCAACCTTGCCAGCAAGCATGCCAGCTAAGATACTTAGACAAGCTACTCTTAACTGGATTGATAGCCTGAAATGGCTTGGTAGCTAGTAATGAGATTGGGAGATTGGGAACCTCTCTAGCTGGCTAGTTAAAGCCAACTTGATAAAATTGCTAGGTATTTCAGAGAAACACCAAAACGGTTTTATTTATTCATCAAAAAGGAATCAATAGGCTAACATAGCCTGATCAATTTAATTTACAAACATACCTCCTGGGAGTCCTGCCCATCACTGGCAGCTAAAATCAAATCAAACGCTGTGTGTGTTACTCAACACTCTCTCTCCTCCTCCACTGATGATAGTGTATGCACACATTAGAGAATCTAGTGTCCTGCCTAGCATACCTTTGTTCCGTGGTGCACCTTGGAAGAAACCCTGACAGATAATTGTGATCAAACATGGGCTTAAAAATTAAGTTTAATAATTAATTTAACATCTGAAAAATTAAGAAAAAGGACAAATCTGAGCGGCATGACACCTCTGGGTGTGCTGCAATTCCGCATCAGCCAGTGGGTTTTGTAATCGACACCATTTATGTGTGACGGAGAGTGGATGTCTTTGTCTCCTCTGGACTGGAGAAATAGAAGGCTTATAATAAAGCCCCGTGGAGATACCGCCTGTTCCATCTGTTTTTTTCCTGCTGAAAACATCTGGGCCCGAATTCACATAATACTTCTTAAGAAAAAACCCAAGAAGCGTCTGGTCTCTGCTTTTCTCTAGCATCTGTATCCAGAGTTATTCCTTAGTTTGCATTATTAAGGCAGAAGATAAGGAGATTACTTTTTCCACATTTTATTGTGTTACAGCCTGAATTTAAAAAATGTTATATGTATATTTCTTTTCTCCAACACACAATACCCCATAATGTCCAAGTGGAATTATGTTTTTCAAAAATGAAAAGCTGAAATGCTGTTATAGCAAGCCTAAATAAGTTCAGGAGTAAACATTTTCTTAACAAGTCACAAAATATGTTGCATGGACTCTGTATAGACCAGGGAGATTTTCCAGTGCCTTGCAAAGAAGGGCCCCTATTGGTACATGGGTACAACAAAAATCTGACATTGAATATCCCTTTGAGCATGGTGAAGTTATTCATTACTCTTTGGATGGTGTATCAACTAAAGTGAAATGAAGGTTAAATAAAATTACAATATAAAATCAATATACCCAGTCAATACAAAGATACAGGCGTCCTTCCTAACTCAGTTGCCGGAGAGGAAGGAAACCTCTCAGGGATTTCACCATGAGGCCATGGGTGACTTTAAAACAGTTATGGAGTTTAATGGCTGTAATAGGAAAAAACTGAGGATGGGTCAACAATATTGCAGTTACTCTACAATACTAACCTAATTGACAGAGTGAAAAGAAGGAGGCTTGTAAAGAATAAAATTTTGGCAAAGTGTTATGTTTGTGGCAAATGCAATACAACACATTACTGGGTGCCAGTTTCCATATTTCCAAGCATAGTGGTGGCTGCAATCATGTATGCTTGTAATCTTTAAGGACTGGGGAATTGTCTAGGATAAAAATGAAATGGAATGGAGCTAAGCACATGCATAATCCTAGAGGAAACCTGGTTCATTCTGCTTTCCTCCAGACACTGGGAGATGAATTCACCTTTCAGCAGGACAATAACGTAAAACACAAGGCAAAATCTTCACTGGAGTTGTTTACAAAGAAGACAGTGAATGTTCCTGAATGACTAAGTTACAGATTTGAATGAAATCTGCTTGAAAATCTATGGAAAGATCTGAAATTGCTTGTCTAGCAATAATCAACAAAAAGTTTGAAAAGAATAATGGGCAAATGTTGCACAATCCAGCTCTTAGAGACTTACCCAGAAAGACTCACATCTGTAATTGCTGCCAAAAGTAATCTACAAAGTATTGACTCAGGGGTGTGAATTCATATGTAAATTAGATATTTCTGTATTTAATTTTCAATAAATTAACAAAAATGTCTAAAAACATGTCTAAAAACAGTTTTTCATTACAGTTTATCATTATGGGATATTGTGAGAGAAAAAATAATATTTAATCCATTTTGAATTCAGGCTGTAACATAATAAAATGTGAAAGAAGTCAAGGGGTATGAATACTTTCTGAAGGCAGTGTATGTGACAGTGTCACACCCTGACCTTAGTTATCTTTGTTTTCTTTATTATTTGGTTAGGTCAGGGTGTGACAACGGTGGTTTGTGTAGTTTTTGTATTGTCTAGGGTTTTTTGTATGTTTATGGGTTTTTATCTAGTCTAGGTGTTTATATGTCTATGGTTGCCTACGATGTCTATGGTTGCCAATGCTAAACAGAGGCAGCTGTTTATCGTTGTCTCTGATTGGGGACCATATTTAGGTAGCCATATTCCATGGATAATTTGTGGGTTATTGTCTGTGTAGTTGCATGTCAGCACTAGTGTTTATAGCGTCACGTTCGTTTTGTTATTTTGTTTAAGCGTTCTTCGTTTTAATAAAATAATGTATTCATCTCACACATCTCATGGTCTCATCGTTATGACGAACACGACAGACAGTGCCATTATGTTGCCCCATATGTTGGTTAAATCTGTTTCGTTTTAGCTTTTGCATAGTTGATATTTCATTGCCTAAATTTTAAAAAAATGGCACGGTGGGATTAGAGCAGTGCTATTCATAGCCGAGGGTCGCAATCTCACTAAACTACAGTGAAGTTAAAAATTAAATAATTAAGAGTAATAATTAAGATTATGCCTGTGATCGTTGTATGGGACAATATACAAACTTTTTCAGAAAGATAACTTTTTTTGTAAATGTATTTATTGACAGATTTCACAGTTGTATCATTAGATTTGGAGTGGAGTCGTGAGACATTCTTGTGGGAAAAAGTTGGGTCTCCAGAAATTCTGTTGGAAAAAATGTGGTCCCCTCTGAAAAAGTTTGAATACCAAACCCACATGAAAAATGTTAAGTTAATTAAAGAATACTATAGTAAACTGTAGTGTACTGTATAATACTATACTCCACACTGTAGTATCCCTTGATCATGTTTAGTACTTACTATATAATTTTGTAGTAAACTATAGAATACTTTACTCCACCCTGTAGTATTCCTTGATTGTGTAGTGCTGACTATAGATTTTTTTGTATACTGTAGAACAGTGGTTCCCAAACTTTTTATAGTTCCGTACACCTTCAAACATTCAACCTCCAGCTGCGTACCCCCTCTATAGCTCCAGGGTCAGCGCACTCTCAAATGTTTTTTTTTTGCCATCATTGTAATCCTGCCACACACACACACTATACGATACATTTATTAAACATAAGAATGAGTGTGAGTTTTTGTCACAACCTGGCTCGTGGGAAGCGACAAAGAGCTCTTATAGGACCAGGGCACAAATAATAATAATCAATCATTTTGCTCATTATTTAGCCTTCTTACATATAAAACCTTATTTGTTCATCAAAAAATGTAAGTAACTCACCACAGGTTAATGAGAAGGGTGTGCTTGAAAGGATGCATCTAACTCTGCAATTTTGGGTTGTATTGGAGATAGGCTCAGTATTAAGTCATTCATCACATAGTCATCCACACAGTCTGTGCCTGTATTTAGTTTTCATGCTAGTGAGGGCAGAGAATCTACTCTCACATAGGTACGTGGTTGCAAAGGGCATCAGTGTCTTAACAGCGCGATTTGCCAAGGCAAGAAACTCTGAGCACAGCCCTATCCAGAAATCTCAGTGGCTTCTGAATAAATTACATTTTCACAGAATCGCTTGTTGCAATTTCGATGAGGCTCTCTTGTTCGGTAAGTGGACTGGAGGCAGGGCATGAAAGGGAAAACAAATCCAATTGTTCGTGTCGTCAGTTTTGGGAAAGTGCCTGCGTAGTTGCGCACCCAGTTCACTCAGGTGCTTCGCTATATCACATTTGACGTTGTCCGTAAGCTTGAGTTCATTTGCACCCCAATAAAATCATACAATGATGGAAATACCTGTGTGTTGTCTTTGTTAATGCAGGCAGAAAAGAGCTCCAACTTCTTAATCATAGCCTCAATTTTGTCCCGCGGAGAATCCCTGTAATCCTAGATTCAGATCATTCAGGCAAGAAAAAACATCACCTAGACAGGCCAGTCGTGTGAGAAACTCGTCATCATACAAGCGGTCAGACAAGTGAAAATTATGGTTAGTAAAGAAAACTTTAAGCTCGTCTCAAAAAAAAAAAACGTGTCAATACTTTGCCCCTTGATAACCAGCTTTACATGGTCGCTGCCCATGCATAGTGCAGAAAATATATACGAGAGTTCAGGGGCCTTGCTTTAATTAACAAAGTTAGCCATTTTGACTGTAATGTCCAAAATGTATTTCAAGTTGTCAGGCATTCCCTTGGCAGCAAGAGCCTCTTGGTGGATGCTGCAGTGTACCCAAGTGGCGTTGAGAGCAACTGCTTGCACACGCGTTACCACTCCACTATGTCTCCCTGTCATGGCTTTTGCGCCATCAGTACAGATACCAACACATATTGACCACCAAAGTCCATTTGATGTCACAAAGCTGTCCGGTACTTTAAAAATATCCTCTCATGTTGTCCTGGTTTCCAGTGGTTTGCAGAAGAGGATGTCTTTCTTAATTGACCCCATAAACATAACGAACATATACCAGGAGCTGTGCCAGGCCCGCCACGTCTGTAACGCATATTATTCACTGGCTTGTATGCAAAGCAGTAATTGTTTCAAAACATCTCCTGACATGCCTCTGATGCTTAGTGAAACTGTTGTTTGATCAAGGCATTGTCTGTATAGTTTTTTGGGCCTTTTCCCCCAGCATTGTCCCAGCTACAGTGGGGAGAACAAGTATTTGATACACTGCCGATTTTGCACATCAACTGTGATAGACAGAATCTAAAACAAAAATCCAGAAAATCACATTGTATGATTTTTTTGTAATTAATTTGCATTTTATACCATGATATAAGTATTTGATACATCAGAAAAGCAGAACTTAATATTTGGTACAGAAACCTTTGTTTGCAATTACAGAGATCATACGTTTCCTGTAGTTCTGGACCAGGTTTGCGCACACTGCAGCAGGGATTTTGGCCCACTCCTCCATACAGACCTTCTCCAGATCCTTCAGGTTTCGGGGCTGTCGCTGGGCAATACGGACGTTCAGCTCCCTCCAAAGATTTTCTATTGGGTTCAGGTCTGGAGACTGGCTAGGCCACTCCAGGACCTTGAGATGCTTCTTACGGAGCCACTCCTTATTTGCCCTGGCTGTGTGTTTCGGGTCGTTGTCATGCTGGAAGACCCAGCCATGACCCATCTTCAATGCGCTTACTGAGGGAAGGAGGTTGTTGGCCAAGATCTTGCGATACATGGCCCCATCCATCCTCTCCTCAACACGGTGCAGTCGTCCTGTCCCCTTTGCAGAAAAGCATCCCCAAAGAATGATGTTTCCACCTCCATGCTTCACGGTTGGGATGATGTTCTTGGGATTGTACTCATCCTTTTTCTTCCTCCAAACACGGCGAGTGGAGTTTAGGCCAAAAAGCTCTATTTTTGTCTCATCAGACCACATGACCTTCTCCCATTCCTCCTCTGGATTATCCAGATGGTCATTGGCAAACTTCAGATGGGCCTGGACATGCGCTGGCTTGAGCAGGGGGACCTTGCGTGCGCTGCAGGATTTTAATCCATGACGGCGTAGTGTGTTACTAATGGTTTTCTTTGAGACTGTGGTCCCAGCTCTCTTCAGGTCATTGACCAGGTCCTGCCGTATAGTTCAGGGCTGATCCCTCACCTTCCTCATGATCATTGATGCCCCACGAGGTGAGATCTTGCATGGAGCCCCAGACCGAGGGTGATTGACCGTCATCTTGAACTTCTTCCATTTTCTAATAATTGCGCCAAAAGTTGTTGCCTTCTCACCAAGCGTCTTGCCTATTGCCCTGTAGCCCATCCCAACCTTGTGCAGGTCTACAATTTAACCCTGATGTCCTTACACAGCTCTCTGGTCTTGGCCATTGTGGAGAGGTTGGAGTCTATTTGATTGAGTGTGTGGACAGGTTTCTTTTATACAGGTAAAGAGTTCAAACAGGTGCAGTTAACACAGGTAATGAGTGGAGAACAGGAGGGCTTCTTAAAGAAAAACTAACAGGTCTGTGAGAGCCGGAATTCTTACTGGTTGGTAGGTGATCAAATACTTATGTCATGCAATAAAATGCTAATTAATTACTTAAAAATCATACAATGTCATTTTCTGGATTTTTGTTTTAGATTCCGTCTCTCACAGTTGAAGTGTACCTATGATAAAAATTACAGACCTCTACATGCTTTGTAAGTAGGGAAAACCTGCAAAATCGGCAGTGTATCAAATACTTGTTATCCCCACTGTATATCCACGGCAGGAGGAAGAATTAAGCCCTCCACAGTACTATTGTCCTTGCCTGTCCTAGCCACTCGGTAGTTCACCATATAAGATGCCCCTTCTTGTTAATGGTATCTGTTGCTTATATATGTCTTATGACTCAAGTCTTCTTTATTCTCGATCAAAAAAGTCTGGTGGCTTATTTTTCAAATTGTCATATTCCTTTTCTAAATGTCTGCGCAAGAGTGAAAGTTTCCCGTGAGAGAGTAACAGTTAATGTAATTGGATGTTACTTATTTGACCAGGCTACCTGTATTTGACTTGTTTTGTTATTTCGCTGAACACTAGAAGGTTTAATTTGATTTTTGACAGTGAAACGAGGCTACTCAGGTGAGAAAAAAACCTCACCTAAATGTATAGCCCCATTGGAAAATATAGATGTACAGTTTTTTTATTTTTTATAAATGTACATTTTTAAAAAATGTTAAAAGTGAATCACATTTTAATTTGGTGTACCCCCGATGGCATTGCGTGTAGTTTGGAAATACCCCTGTTTGGAAATACCTGCTCTAAACTATCCATTCAGACTCCAGTACTACCTACCTTTAGAGTTTGTCCAGTAGGTTTCCTCAAGGAGAAAACCTCCACTTCTATGTCAAATATAAAGCAAAAACACTAGGGTAAATGCTGCAGTAATTTCCACAAAAACACTAGGGTAAATGCTGCAGTAATTTCCACAAAAACACTACAGTAAATGCTGCAGTAATTTCCACAAAAACACTAGGGTAAATGCTGCAGTAATTTCCACAAAAACACTAGGGTAAATGCTGCAGTAATTTCCACAAAAACACTACAGTAAATGCTGCAGTAATTTCCACAAAAACACTAGGGTAAATGCTGCAGTAATTTCCACAAAAACACTAGGGTAAATGCTGCAGTAATTTCCACAAAAACACTAGGGTAAATGCTGCAGTAATTTCCACAAAAACACTAGGGTAAATGCTGCAGTAATTTCCACAAAAACACTAGGGTAAATGCTGCAGTAATTTCCACAAAAACACTAGGGTAAATGCTGCAGTAATTTCCACAAAAACACTACAGTAAATGCTATAGTATACTACATTCATGTCCGCAAAAACAGCAGATGTTTTGCTCCTGCTGCGTTAGGTTCCGTTCAACATTAGCTTCTTATGTCATCCTTCTAGCGGGCAATAGAAGTCTCTGTTGGCAGCTAGCCTCCTGACTGACATATCTTTAACCCTCCTGCTGTGTTCCGGTCAAATTGGGCCGATTTTCAAGTTTTCTCTCTGAAAAATGTAGTTCATTTAATCTGATTGTCATAAGGTTCCGTGACTTTGTCCACACAGGGCGTGATCACACAAAATTCATTTTGACGATTTTCATTATATTTTGGGTGTTTTATTTTACTTTTGTACGCCTGTGGTGTTCCTGGTCAAAAATTATCAGTCATTAGAAATGAATAGGTGAAACTACAATTAGCGTGTAAAATTTTGTTAAGGCACATGCCCATTCATCAGATGGACACAC